>NC_057711.1:141646305-141832652 GCF_004010195.1 Chiloscyllium plagiosum | reverse complement strand
AGGAACGTCAGGACATCAGTTGCTGGCACGTAGGGGTTGTACATGTGGATTGTAACAACCCGATTCCTCTGTGCAGGAAGCACACACAAGGGGACCGCCGACAAGGTGGAGAACAGCGGCTCCCCTTCCTTCTCTTTGAAGACCTTCAGGAGCTGCTCACATTGCTTCACGCTCCTGAAGGTGACATCGAAGTAGCCTGCCCCAGGGAAATCCTGCAGGCAGTACACGTCTGCTGCGGCGAATCCACAGCACTCGAACAACACCTTCTTGACGAACACTGTCCGATCGACTGGTGTACGCTCCTCCACCTTCTTCACAGACACCCGGGCGGTGTTTCGAACCCCCTGCCCAGGGCTGCGCGCAGCTGTTGAGGCCATAGCTCGGAGGTTGGCTGGTCCCTGAATTGGCGTTAGGCCGAAGCCAGCATGAAGATCCACCAATAGCAGGTCAGCACAACCAAACGATCCTCCAACGTCCAATCACGATCCAGCGATGATCTCCACTAGCTCTGATGACTCGCAACTCGACCCCTGTCCTGATAAGAACAGACACTTGATCTTAGCCAAAAGGCCGAGAAGCGAAATACGTCAGCTAAATTGTACACATCAAGATCCCATAAAGACTGATGAAATACATTATCAGATAATCTTTTCCTGAAGTGTTTATTCCAAAGTGATCTTTAGTGAGGTTGAGGGATAAGTACTGGCAGGACAAGAAAAATCTTGTGCATGTTTTCAAATAAATTGCTGTGAGATCTTTTCCACCCACTTGAGAAGGCAAATGAAGCGTTGGCTTAATTTTTTATGGCTCAGACAGGGCAACACTTTACTGCACTGAAGTGTCAGCTCACGTGAGATATTCCAGCCACAGCTGATAACTCCATCCTGTCACCAATTGCCCAGGTTACAATTTAGTCAAGTACATCACAACATATACAACAGAGGCTAGTTCCCTTTGACTCTAAAATATTCCATTGCCTTTCAACCTGTCCATGCTGCATATTTTTGTGTTAGTTGAAACAAATGTATTAGCGAGCCCGTCATGCCTGTTGTTCGGACTCTTGTTGCCTGATTCAGCCTTGCAGGCAGATGGTCAGACAAAGCTGAAATCTGCTCAGTTTGAATAGATTGAAACTGGCAGCTCTGACATAGCTGCTAGGCAGTGCAACTATAGATAGATCCAAACTCCACGAGGTGAGTTAGCACATCTCTTCAGAAAGTTATGATCTAACCCATTAACACAGACATTCTCAACCTTTTTGTTTCCTGAGACCCTGTTTTGCAGGTTTTTGTTCAACTTGCAAAGCTCCACTCTTTCCAAGAAACTGAATTTTGCACAGGAGCAAAAAAAAATCGGAATAGGTTATTCTCGTTCCTCGAGTTATCCCACCACTCAATAGATGAAGATGATCTGCGATTTAACATGATATAATTTTGTTATTGTCCCATACAATATAGCACCTTGGATAGCAAAACCCTATTAATCGCGTGTGTATATTTTATGATTGAATTGATGCCAATTGCTATAAGACTGGGGGAGGATCTTGGCAAACAGACAGACACAGTGGGCAGCACGGTGGTACAGTGGGCAGCACGGTGGTACAGTGGGCGGCACGGTGGTATTGTGGGCAGCACAGTGGTACATGTGGGCAGCATGGTGGTACAGTGGTTAGCACTGCTACCTACAGCGCCAGAGACCCGGGTTCAATTCCCGACTCAGGCGACTGACTGTGTGGAGTCTCCCTGTGTCTGCATGGGTTTCCTCCGGGTGCTCCGCTTTCCTCCCACAGTCCAAAGATGTGCGGGTCAGGTGAATTGGCCATGCTAAATTGCCCGTAGTGTTAGATAAAGGGGTAAATGTAGGGGAATGGGTGGGTTGCGCTTCGGCGGGTCGGTGTGGATTTGTTGGGCCGAAGGGCCTGTTTCCACACTGTAAGTAATCTAATCTAATCTAACAGGAGGCTGGCATTTGTACCTGTGGGAGTGAGGTTGTCGTGTGGGGGTTTTTGCTGAACCTGAAAGACTGGGAAAGGTAATGGAGGGGATGAAGCTGTAAAAACTGCACATACAGAAGGTTTAAGAGACTGAAGTATGGAACAATCTGTGTCCCGACCGCAACCCAGGATATGGGAAACTAGCTCAATCATTGGACAGATCCATAGAATCTGTGATGGCTCGTCACTCTATAGCTCAGTGTCCTTGAACCTGAGAGAGTTCAGGCAATATAACTGCTGTAAATGTGTTGCTTTAGAACAGTCTCACAGTCTACAAACTGTTGCATCCTGTCATCCAGACACACGATCTGCTTTGTCATTTTTAAAAATTGAAAAGCTTTATTGTCATTTGTGCTCAAGTGAGTAAGTGAAAAGTTGGTAAGTCGCCCTTACAGTGCCATCTTAGATAAAAGGTGTCCAGGTACAATCTTTAGTTACAGAATACAGAGGAACCTCAATAATCCAACATTCGATTAACCGAATTTCGGATGATCCGAACAGGATTGCAAGGTCCTGATGCTTGGCTAACTATGTTATACAGCACTCAATTATCAGGCATTCATTTAACCAAATGGAATGCTCCCCGCCCATGTCCTTCAGATATTCTAGGTTCCTCTATAGAGGAATGATGCAAAAAGTTACACTGCAGCTATACGCAGTATAACCACAAGTTGGAAAAACAAGAAGTTAAAAAGACAAACATCACAGTGTCTCTCCAAGGGCTGTCTGCAGCAGACCAGTGCAGGGGGCCTCTGTGTGGTTTGACTACTGGCTGCTGCCAAGCTCTACACTGGGTTGCAGGTTACTGGCGTTCCCACTTCAGGCTGCTGACTGCCACTTCCAGTTCTGAGGCCAGGTGTCCGAAGCTGAGAGAAGGGAGGAACTGAGGGACAAAGGAATGAAAAGAACAAGTGGAGTGGAAGAGCTCTGGCTGCAGCTTTCTATTTCACTGTCACCTTACTGGAAATACCAGAATTGGAGCAAATTTGCAGCATCTCTTGGCTGAGGGAGTGCAACTACAATGGGCTGAATGGCCACCAGCACCTGTGCCCTGTTGATTTTTAGTCAATTTATATCAACATTTTTACTTGCTTCTTTACTTTTTCTATCCACCAATTAACACCAAACATTAATCAAAACTTTTGAAATACTTATTGTCTCAAGTTTACAAGAATTATTTTGCAAAAATGCAGCACCTCCTTCCTCTCTGCACCGAATTGCCAGTCTCGCCACTTTTACTTTACACTCAGTTTACTGCTGCATTACCCCTGTGACCAATCTGTACAGTCAAGGATCCTGTTTACTTGTGCACAGCTTCTTGACTCATGTCCAAATTACAAGTGCTTTAGTCACGATAATTAACACCTACTCACGCATTGACTTAGAGCTCATTGACAATTTATTGCCTCTGCCAGAGAATTTTTGTTAACCAGCTTGTGGTTTTGTACTGTTTAATGCATGATTGATGTCTGGATAGTTATCACTGAAGCCCAGAATGCTGAAGCAGTTTTGTTAATTTAAGTGCTTTAATTCAGTTCCCTTCCAATTTTGGCTTTCAGTGAGACATCCAATCTCATCATTGAGCTCATTGATTGGGAACTTTCCCAGATCTACTCACTTTGCCAGTGTTGGAAATGCGGTAGAAACCCTGATTAAATACAGAACAAATCTGAGGATTTTTTTTTCAGCTACCCACTATGTCTTGCATGCTCCACATACCGTATCCCTCACTCCCTTTTGAGCAGTACTCCCTCCAGTTTGGCATTAGCATCAGTCTGTGCTGTCTAATTCTTAAAGATTTGGAACAAACTCAATTAGGGCACATTAGCATCACCTTGCATTGATGTTTTTATATTGCTTGTTGAGTACCAGTTAATGATGAGCATGTAATGACAAAATGCCAAGGACATGTTTAAAGTGATAGATATTTAATAATGTTGTATTAGTGATTCATGTAGGATTTGTGCAAATTTAAAACTCCTTTAGCATTGAGTGAGCTGTGACTGAAACGTTCACAAAGAGCCCTTCCTCTGAATTTCTGTCACACAGAAATTATCCACGGTTTCCAAATCTCATCATAAACAGTTGGTATGCTCCACAGACAGACTCACCCAATAATAACCTCAGGGGCCTGACTAATATCATTACAATTATACTGTGTGCAGATGCTTGGCTGGAGCCATCGATCAAATGCAGAATGTAACTGCAGTGACAAGAGAACAGTCGTCTGCCTCCCGCACAAGGAAAACAATTACAGAGATGGGGCTCTGAGCTCCTCTGGAGTTGCATCTGTGGATGGTTTGTTTTTGAAGCACTAGTAAATGCAGATTTAACATGCAAGGTTCAAAGTAATGATCATAAAGCGATTAAAAATGTCAAATAGTTTCTTGAATTTTACCAAATATTTTCTTTTCAAATTTTCAATTTTTTAAAAACAGGGTTAGTGGTGTTGGAGGTTGGGGTGGTAACCATGAGGTTGGTAGAGCATAAGTCCGATGGGTACGATACAGTAAAGATACAGTGAGTGTGAGGTATCAGAGAGAAGATGGTGGAAATCATGCTGGCAGGATGAAAGAGACTTGGACTCCCTTCCCCCAGTGCCGGACATTCCTCTGGATAGCTGAGACTGATTTAAGGCAGGTGACAACCTCAAACCAGGCTGACGTGGCCTTCACTGCTGGTCCGTAGGGACAGAGGCCATTACACATCTGCACCACCCAGTCCAACAGGAGCTCCAGGGTCTGTCCCTCCAGCCAATACAACTGCAACACTTCCATCTATCTGGCCACATGAAAAATGGCCCAGGTTTGGCCTGACAGCAAAAAGCAGGAAAAGTTCAATACAGCCAACTATCTCATCAAACTCCTCTCAAACATTGAAGCTGTACACTCAAGCAGTGTTTACCAATAATGTGCTTGGAGATACTAATGTTAAGTTTCACCAAGTCATTTTGGCTCCAGGCTTCATTGCAGCATTGGTCCAAATGGGGAAAAAGTGCTGGTGAGATCAAACTGACTGTTAGATCATAAGTCGAAGAGCGTGTTGCTAGAAGAGCACAGCAGGTCAGGCAGTATCTGATCAGCTGGTGAAGGGCTTAGGCCTGAAACGTCGACTCTCCTGCTCCTCAGATACTGCCTTATCTGCTGTCCTTTTCCAGCACCACACTATTTGACTCTGATCCCCAGCATCTGTAGTCCTCACTTTCTCCCTGTTAGATCATAAGGTCATAGGATATAGGAGCAGATTCAGCCCAGCAAGTCTGCACTATGACAGTATCCTGATCACACTGTTGAAGATAGCAGCTTACAATTACTTCAGGCATTTAGGATGAGCACTGTAAGCTCAGCTGGTCAGAGATATCCAAATCATGCGCCATAATATCTTATTTTGATTTCTGTCAATGGAGGGCTTGAATATCTGTTGGCTGAATTTCAGCCGTTTTGTAAATTGATGCCCCGAATGAGAGGATTTATCGGATATGTGAGCATAGCTGTCAGAGGGTCTCACATGGTTTTCCATCCATTCACTTTCTTGTTGCAAAAATGTAGAAAAAGCATAACCAAAGTTGCCCATCTCTGAGCTGTAAAACTGAATAATCCAGCAGGTGGCAATGGTGTTATTGCAGGGGCACCCTTTACATTATGTATGGTCCTTTCACAGCACACTTTCTCTGAAACAGGCAACCACATTGAATAGTATTTCTTTGTATGCACGTCATCTCTAGACAGCTAAGAGATAGTTTTGAAGATTACATCTGATTCATTGTCACAGTTTTGATTGTGTTTTATTCATTGCCAGAAATTTTTAAAACATAATTGTAGCCAAGGACCTTGACATTTCACAGCATTCACAAAGACTTTGTAGAGAATCTGTATTGAATGCATTGAGGGATAAGATTTCTTTTCTTGGAGATGCAGAGATGCTTCCTAATTAATGTGACAGTGCTCAGCCAAGCAAATATTGAACACGGTTTGATGTGGCAGAAAGTAACAGGACAGATATTGCATTTCCAATCCATCTTCTTGGTTTCCGTGTGTTAGAATGCTGGATCTACATCCTTTCCACATTTGGGATTTTTGAGACATTTTCTCTTTATGGAGGGAAAGTTTGAGCAGGGAATGGGGGGAGGGGTGGTATTGGCTTGGTGGAATATTTGTAGGACCATATGTAAGAAAGGAGAAGCTTGACGCTGAGAGGTGACATCCAAAGCTCCTTTACCGAACTTCTCCCCAGGTTTTAAATGAAAGTGCAAATACACAAAGGCTGAAACATTCTGATGGCATGCTTTGTACTTGGTACGGCCTTCCCTTAGCTTGGAGGATCAAGGGGGACAACCCCAAGGCAAAAAGGTGTTTGAAGAGATGAAGTGGATTACAAGGCCCTGGCACACAGTTGGAGAGGAAGTAGGTGGAACAATAACATCACCACCAATTTGCAGCAGTGTCTATGGCCTTGGTGTTTACAGCATTGGGTATACTTTTGCAGTGGCAAGCTAAGCAGACTCAGGCCCGGTTAGTAGTCGGAATGGGATACCGTCTGGGAATACAAGGTGTAGCAATAAGGAATATTCTTGTGGTGCAGTGGTAATGTCCCTACCTCTGCATTAGGAGGCCCATGTTCAAGTTCTACCCGCTTCAGAGGCACATAATAACATCCCTGAACAGGTTAGAAAAATAGGTTAAATACAAAAAACGTAGTTTTGCATATAGGAACAGTGAAAGCTAGGATTTGCAAAAGTCTGTGTTTTGGAATTGTGTCGTTCTAACTTTGTTTTGCAAAGTGCATTAAAAGATTAACCTTCTAAAATAAATGTTTACCTGGAGCACCAAGGCTGGAGCTCAAACTTCAGCATAGCATTGAGGAGGTGCTGCACCGTTACAGGGAAAATTTGTAGCAATTGCTTTTTAGACACTAATTGGTATCAGTGTTGAAAATCAGGTCCTGGGTATGTACATTCTTGTGATGTGAAGAGTGCTAGCTACTGCCTTGGTGGGGATTTGCATGCTCTCCTAATGATCGTGATGTTACTCAGTGTGTGACGCTAATTTGACACTAATGCTGCTATTTTTGAGCTCCTTAATTTCCCAGCTGAACATGCATTCAGTGGTGTCAAAGATCCCCTTCTTGTGCTATTTAAAGGGATCACGAGCTGTCTACAGATTCGTTTCTGGATTATTTCTTCTGGCTGCTGGAATAAGTATCCATACTCCTGGAGCTTTCCTACTTCTGTCCAAAGTAGTCTGCAAGAAATACATTTTTGCTGATTTGAAGGCCTCTGTGGAAACAAGTTGCTTGCAGGCATGAGAGACATTCTCCTGGGATTGAGCAGCACTGGGAGGATGAAGAACGACAAATTTGAGCAGGGCAAACATCTAGAGGATGACCAAGATAGAAAAAGTGAAGGACATTCAACAGGATGCCATATCTCTTGCAAATTTCTGAGGGGTAACTCTGTTTTTGCAAATTCAGTGCAAATTAAGACATCATTGCCTCACCAGTGAGACTGTGATTGAAATGTGTCAACCGTTTCATCTCTAACTGCAACCTCACAGCATAGTAAGGACTGCAATGCTTGTGGCTATCAAGCTGACCATGGTTCTTATGTACCTGGCTTCTTCCAGGATATCTCTGGATAGGTAACTAATGCCTCACAATTTGCATTATATTGCTGCATCAAGGAGGTCACTGAGAGAATCTTTTTTTAAATTCATTCATGGAATGTGAACAGCACTGACTCGGCCAGCATTTATTGCCCATCCCTAGTTGCCCAGACGGCAGTTAAGAGTCAACCACATTGCTGTTGGTCTGGAGTCACATGTAGGCCAGACAAGGCTAGGGAAGAATGGCAGCTTCCTTCCCTAAAGGGCATCAGAGAACCAGATGGGGTCTCCCCCCCAACAATCAACAACGGTTTTGTAGCTATCATCAGACTCTTATTACCAATTTTTTTAACTGAAATCAAATTCCACTGTTTGTTGTGGTGGGATTTAAACCCAGGTCCCAAGAACATTACCTGGGTCTCTGGATTAAGAGGTCTACCAATAATACCACTGAGCCACTTAGCCTCTCATTAGAGAGGTGGCTTCATTTCATTCATCTCAGTCCCTCTTGCCTATCATATGCAGGTGGATTGGCCACAGGGGATTGCTTGGACTGTAGGCATCCCCATGGTCCAGGCTACTACAATGGACCTACCTACTATGCATCCACTATGTGCTCTGCCACCTTCCCAATTAGAAAGTGGTTCACTCCCTCATGAGGTGAATGCATGTCACCCTGTTTGTCATCATGATTCTTTTCTTCTTCAGCTATTGTCCATGCCCAGTGTATTTGACCTGAACCATTAAGTCAAGGTTGGCTACTGGATGGAAAAGGTTATTCCCTTTTGGAATGGCTCATAACCAGAACCCAGACTCCAATGCACATCACTTATAAAGTGCAAATCACACTCCCATAAGGAATATGACAGAGCAATCGCTGAACAGTTTTCAGAGCATGCAGTAACATGCTGCATACCACAAACCCCCGTCACTATACGGGCAAGAAACTAAGGAGCAAAAGCAGAAGAAAAAGAGAGGTAGGAAGTGCAGCAAGAGAAAGAGAGAGGATATATCCTAGATATCCTCTTTCTGACAGGCTCGACATGATCAAATCATTCATGATTAACCTCAGCCACACCACCCCAATCACCTACAGTGCTACAGGCCATACCTTTTCTCTTTCACTGATCCTAGCATCATCCACTTTCCTCCAACATGAAAATAAAAGACCCAAAAAATGCAGCATCCAAATTTATGTATTGAATTATTTCATAATTCACCATCGTTCACCATTGTTCCTTGCCTTTAATCCCTGTTTTCCTGTTGAATTTTCCTGTCCTGCAATTGTTTCCCAATGACAAGAATACAATTAATGGAAAGCTGATGATCTTCAATTGAAGAGAATATCGATGACCTTGGAGGGTGACCTTGAGCCATGGTGAGCCTAGAAGGCAGATCGTTACATCTTTGTCTGGGCTGCAGCATTCTGGGCAGTAATAACAAGGGTACTGGCAGAGTGTCAGGGCTGAAAGTACAAATGGCCATGTTCCAAAAGAAAACATCAAGTTTGTACCTCATGGAAACCCCACTCTCCCCGCCTGTACCTCAACAATTCCTATCGATTGCTGGATGTTTTGATGCTTGGAAGCTTTTGTGAACATTGGCATTTCCATCATGTTCAGCTGACCATATACAACAATGCTTTGGAAAGTTCAGAGGAACTACTGGACTGTGCAAATCAGACACTAAGCACGAGTGACCCTGAAGCATTTACTGAGGTATGATTTTTGGCTTTGCATGGAAGCGTTCTTTTTTCAAGAATGGAACATTGGAGATTGGTAGAAATGACCAATAAGATAATGCAAAATTATGTAAGAACTTCAGATGATATATTTATTTTACAAGTATACCGCATTAAAATACACCTGATAAATTTCCACCTTATCTATTTGAATGGTAACAGCCGTTTAGTTCAGTGTTGGGGCTAACTTGCTGTACTGTGAAGAGTGCACTTGTTGCATTGTTTTAATTTTAGGTGAATTTGAAAATTACTTATACACTTAATGGTAAGGTCCGAAGAAGTGTTGCTGAACAAAGAGACCTTGGATATCTGGTCGGCATGGACAAGTTGGACCGAAGGGTCTGTTTCCATGCTGTACATCTCCATGACTCTATGTAGCAGTCTGCGCATCCACTGCAACACTTGGAGCGATTTGTGTTGGAAGCTGAGACATTGGTCTTCAGATGTTGGTTGATGGTGGGTTCCATGATGGAAAGGATGTGCACCAATCTCTGCCCAAAATCCTCTGCTAAGTCAGTGCTGTACACCTCCACTATGAATGTGCTGCACAGCAGATTTCAATGCACCATTTGGATGTATACATTGGCTCTTCTCTCTATCTTGATCCATTGAATTCCTCATGTGAATACTCTGCAGCAGAACTAGTGTTTGACCATGCCCTCTGATGAACTAGCACTTGTGCTGTCCATGCCTCTTGCAATGATTCCTCCACATTTAGACCCAATGTTTCATCTCCTCTATCCCAGCCTCTAAAATATGTGCAGTGTCCAGCTCTGACCCTCTGGCGGAAAATGTAAGGATGACATCGCCCCATTCCCACCTTCTTCCTGCACATCCCAGGCAGGCTCCATTTCCTGGATATCTGAAAGGAAACTTTGAGATGGATTGGTTTGTAATGAGAGGAGAAAGTAACAAATATGTGCTGACACTAACTGTGGCCTCCCAATCTGAAGAGATTGATGGATGGGAGGGAAGTGTCAGGAGAGAAGGCATCAGCAATTACTTTTACTCCAACCATCATGACACCCTCGGGGTCAGTCATTTGGATGGCAGGCAGCAGGGCCTCCTCTGCTATTAGACTTCTGCGGATACCTGTCCTCCCCTCTTGCCTATCTGTTGCCCTTCTGTTGTTCAATACATAACCTCCCCCTGCAAGGAATAGAAACATGTGTCAATGTTCTGCAATTCGCTTGGGTAATGAGACAACCAGTCTGCAGGTGGACTCAAATTATTGGTAGGTGATCAGGTTATAGTGAATCAAGCAGCTGCTGGCAGGATGTGACGTTTGAAGACACAGTCACTCATTTTGACAACTTGTGTGAGATAATTAAACTCCTTCCTGCACTGCATTCCTGTCTGATGAACAACATTTCTGTATCTGCCACCCCCTGTTGTTTCTTCCCATTGTCTTTGGAACATGTGTCTGAAAGGCTTTCCTATTCCCACTGGGAGTGCACAAGAGCAGGCTGCCTTTAAGCAATGTATGGGTTGCTTTCAGTATAGCTCAGCCATTCTCTCCAACTCTCAGCTCTTTTTAACACTCATTCAGCTTTTCTTTTGTCATGCCCTGCTATCTCTAATTTTCTTGTTTACCTACCCATACATATGTCGTTCTCTCTCTCTCTCTGGGCTGCATCTCCAACGATCCGCTCACCTCTCTTCTTACCCACCCCCTACAACTTTATCTTTAGCTTAAATACTACATTTTCCTAGCTGCTAACACTTCTGATGAAAAGTCACCGGATTTGAAATGTTAAATCTGCTTCCTTCCCACAGATATTGCCAGACCTGCTGAGTTTCACCAACAATCTCTGTTTTTGGTTCAGATTTCCAGTATTTTGTTTTACATTATTGTTTTTAAGTAGAGTCTCATGATATTGCCCCCTCTCCCCACCCGATACCAGCTGCTTATGAACAGAAAAGGGCATGCATTCAGCTCTCTGCATGTAGCAATTATTTTAAAGAGCACGCAGCAAAATTCAATGTATTGCCGCTATGCTATGAGCAGGAATGTGTTCGTCACATACTGGCATTCTCATGTGTATTTTCAAGCCTTACTCAAGTATTCCTCAGATAAATATAAAAAATCTGATAACAGTTTGATAGGCGCAGGGGTCAATGTCTTCCCTTGTATTTACCCTTCCACAAGCATCAATAAAACAGATTATCTGGCCATTAACATTTGTGGGTCCTCATTGTCCACAAATTAGTTTCCACATTTCCTGCACTGTAACCATCTTGACACTTCTAAAAAATACTTCTCTGACTCTGAAGCACTTCAAGGTGTCTGGAGAATGTAAACATAAGTTCTTTCTGTTGTATAATTACAAATATTACCTTTAGTTAATTCTTTCAACATGATGAAACATAGTTTATAAAGCACACTGCCTCTTAGGAAACAGTCCTTATCATCAGGAAATCCTCCTCTGCACAGTCTCAGGACATTTACTAAAACATCTAGTATTGGTGGGAACAATTTTTTAATGCTTTTACTGGCACTACACACAGATCTCTAATGTCAATAGGACACTAAATCTTAAAACAGCATGTACTTATAAATGTTATAACTTCCAGTGACCACATCACCCACTCAGTTTGTAAATTGTAGGAATCCCTAAAATCCTTATCAACTGTGAATCATTAATGAAAATACTTGAATTTATATAGCATGTTTCACACACAGGATTCTGGGTAATCCAAGATGGAGGACAGGAAAAAATTGTGGCTGTGAGAGCTGCTCATATTTTGAGGTATTTTAGGTATTTTTTGGAGGTAAATTCCTCAAATTCCAGGAACAGTAATTACTGTTTTATAAGCTGTTGCATTGTTTTGGAACTTTGGGGAAAAAAATCAAAACAGCGGCATTTTAAAAAGGAGGAAGGCAGACAAAAGGCAGCGACCACATGGTCAGTGAGACAGAGAGAGAAAAAAACTGCAATTTGGCACAGCAGTGAATCTGCACAGCTACTGCCTTTGCTGTTTGAGTTCAAGTATTTCAGGACATCAGAGTGTGTCTAAGAAAAATTAACAAACAGTGAAATTCACAGCTGACCTTGAAGGAACGTACATGGGAGTGTTCACATGGGAGCGTAGGAGCACATAAGTGCATAGTTTTGAAGTGTAACCATGCTTTTTTTTTAATATTGGGAGAAAGTGAGGACTGCAGATGCTGGATATAAGAGTTGAGAGTGTGTTGTTGGAAAAGCACAGCCAGTCAGGCAGCATCCGAGGAGCAGGAGAGTCAGTGTTTTGGGCAAAAGCCCTTCATCAGGAATAATTTTTAAATAGTGAGTACAGTGGGTTATTTTTGGTTATATGTTTTATTAAGATCTGCCTCTTGATTACAATTTACAATTATAAAACAGAGGTACTAGGTTAGCCTGGAACAGTGTTTTTTTAGAGCAGTAAGATGGTGCTATTTTCTGTAGATTATTGAGGTGCAAAGATGGCCTTTAATAGAGTGATATGCTCATCTGTCAGATGTGGGAGTTTAGGGAGAGTTTCCATGTTACTGATGATTATGTCTGCAGGAAGTTCTTTGGTTGTGAATTCTATCAGGTCACATGGATCGGTTGGAGTGGCAGTTAGAGGCAATGAGGAATTTACAAGAGCTAGGGGGTGTGATGGATGGTGGTTATAGGAAGGGATAAAAGCCGCAGATATAGTCAGGTAGATGGGTTACCGCCAGGAAAGGTAGGAGAGGTAGGCAGGTAGTGCAGGAGTCTCCTGTGGCTATCCCCATTTCAAACAGGTATGCTGGTTTGGAAAATGTAGGGGGTGATGGACTCTCAGGGCAATGTAGCACAAACAGCCAAGTTTCTGGTACTGAGAATGGCTGTAATGTAATATCAGGTTCCAAGTGATCGAATGTGTTCGGGGACTGTCTAATCAGAGGCACAGACTATAGTTTCTGCAGCCGACAGTGAGAAATCAGAATGGTGTGTTGCTTCCCTGGTGCCAGGATATCTCAGAGAGATTGCAGAATATTCTCAAAGGGGAGAGGACCCAGCAGGAGGTCATTGTACACATTGGAACTAATGACATTGGAAGGGAAAAGGATGAGATTCTGAAGGGAGAATATAGAATGCTAGGCAGCAATTTAAAAAGGAGGTCCTCGAGAATAGTCATATCTGGATTACTTCCGGTGCTATGAGCTAGTGAGGGTAGGAATAGGAGGATAGAGCAGATGAATGCATAGCTGAGGAGCTGGTGTATGGGAGAAGGGTTCACATTTTTGGATAATGGGAATCTCTTCTGGGGTAGAAGTGACCTGTACAAGAAGGACGGATTGCACCTGAATTGGAAGGGGACTAATATACTGGGAGGGAGATTTGCTAGAGCTGCTCGGGAGGATTTAAACTAGCAAGGTGGGGGGGGGGACTCGGGAACATAGTGAGGAAAGAGATCAATCTGAGACTGGTGCAGTTGGGAAAAGAAGTGAGTCAAACAGTCATGGTAGGCTGGGATAAAGCAGAGAATGAGATAAATTAAAATGCATTTATTTCAATGCAAGGACCCAAACAGAGAAGACGGATGAGCTCAGGGCATGGTTCGGAACATGAGACTGGGATATAGAGTCATAGAGAGGTACAGCACAGAAACAGATCTTTCAGTCCACCTTGACCATGCCGACCAGGTATCCCAACCCAATCTGGTCCTACTGCCAGCACCCTGCCCATATCTCTCCAAACCCTTCCTATTCATTTACCTATCCAGATGCCTTTTAAATGTTGCAATTGTACTAGCCTCCTCCACTTCCTCTGGCAGCTCATTTCATACACGCATCACCCTCTGCAAGAAAAGTTGCCCCTTAGGTCTCCTTTATATCTTTCCCCTCTCACCCTAAACCTATGCCCTCTAGTTCTGGACTCCCGAACCCAGGGAAGAGATTTTATTTATCCTAAACATGCCCCTCATGATTTTATAAACCTCTATAAGGTCATTCCTCAGTTCATAGCAATTACAGAGATGTGGCTCAGGGATGGACAGGACTGGCAGCTTAATGTTCCAAAATAAAAATGCTATAGGAAGGACAGAAAGGGAGGCAAGAGAGGAGGGGAGTAGCATTTTTGATAAGGGATAGCATTACAACTGTTCATAGGGAGGATATTCCTGGGAATACATTCAGCGAAGTTATTTGGGTGGGAGTGACAAATAAGAAAAGGATGATCACCTAATTGGGATTGTATTAAAGACCCCCTAATAGTCAGAGGGAAATTGAGAAACAAATTTGTAAGGAGATCTCAGTTATCTGTAAGAATAATAGGGGTGGAAATGGTAGGGGATTTTAACTTTCCAAACATAGACTGGGACTGCCATAGTATTAAGGGTTTAGATGGAGAGGAATTTGTTAAGTGTATTCAAGAAAATTTTCTGATCCAGTTATGTGGCTGTACGTAATAGAGAAGGTGCAAAATGTGACCTGCTCTTGGGAAATAAGGCAGGGCAAGTGACTGAGGTGTCAGTAGGGGAGCACTTTGGGGCCAGTGACCATAATTCTATTAGCTTTAAATAGTGACAGAAAAGGATAGACTGGATCTAAAAGTTGAAGTTCTAAATTGGAGAAAGGTCAATTTTGACAGAATTATGCAAGAATTTGCAAAAGTTGATTGGGTGTGGATGTTCGCAGGTAAAGGGACGGCTGGAAAATGGGAAGCCTTCAGAAATTTGGTGACGAGAATCCAGAGAAAGTATATTCCTGTTAGGGTGAAAGGCAAGGCTAGTAGGTACAGGGAATGCTGGACGGTGAGAGAAATTGAGATTTTGGTTAAGAAAAAGTAAGTACATGTCAGGTATAGACAGCAGTGATCGAGTGAATCCTTAGAAGACTATAAAGGCAGTAAGAGTATACTTAAGAGCAAAATCAGGAGGGCAAAAAGACGATGTGAGATAGCTTTGGCAAATAGAGTTAAGGAGAATTCAAAGTGATTTTATAAATACATTAAGGACAAAAGGAGAGAATAGGATCCTTCAAAGATCAGCAAGGCAGCCATTGTGTGGATCTGCAGGAGATGGGGGAGATTCGAAGCGAGTATTTTGTATCAAAGTTTACTGTGGAAAAGGTCATGGAAGATACAAGTGTGGGGAAATAGATGGTGACATGTTAAAAAATGCCTGTATTACAGAGGAGGAAGTGCTGAATGTCTTAAACGCATAAGGGTGGATAAATCCCCAGGACCTGGTCAGGTGTACCCTAGAACTCTGTGGGAAGCTAGGGAAGTGATTGCTGGGCCTCTTGCTGAGATATTTGTATCATCGATAGTCACAGGTGAGGTGCCGGAAGACTGGAGGTTGGCTAATGTGGTGCCACTATTTGAGAAAGGTGGTAAGGACAAGCCAGGGAAACTATACACCAGTGAGCCTGACATCGGTGATGGGCAAGATGTTGGAGGGAATCCTGAGAGACAGGATTTACATATATTTGGAAAGGCAAGGGCTGATTAGGGAAAGTCAGCATGGTTTTGTGTGTTAGAAACCATGTCTCACTAATTTGATTGAGTTTTTTGAAGAAGTAACAAAGAGGATTGATGTGGGCAGATCGGTGGATATGATCTATATGGATTTGAGAAAGGCGTTCAACAAGGTTCCCCATGGGAGACTGATTAGCAAGGTTAGATCTCATGGAATACAGGGAGAACTAGCCATTTGGATACAGAACTGGCTCAAAGGTAGAAGACCAGAAGGTGGTGGTGGAGGGTTGTTTTTCAGACTGGAGGCCTGTGACCAGTGGTGTGCCATATGGATCAGTGCTGGGTCCACTACTTTTTGTCATTTATATAAATGATTTGGAAGTGAACATAGGAGGGATAGTTAATAAGTTTGCAGATGACACCAAAATTGGAGGTGTAGTGGACAGCAAACAAGGTTACCTCAGATTACAATGGAATCTTGATCAGATGGGCCAATGGGTCGAGGAGTGACAGATGGAGTTTAATTTAGATAAATATGAGGTACTGCAGTTTGGAAAGGCAAATCAGGGCAGGATTTATGCATTTAATGGTCAGGTCCAGGGAAGTGTTGCTGAACAAAGAGACCTTGGAGTGCATGTTCATAGCTCCTTGAAAGTGGAGTCGCAGGTAGATAGGATAATGAAGAAGGCGTTTGGTATGCTTTCATTTATTGGTCAGAGTATTGAGTACAGGAGTTGGGAGGTCATGTTGCGACTGGACAAGACATTGGATAGGCCACTGTTGGAATATTGCGTGCAATTCTGGTCTCCTTCCTATCAGAAGGATGTTGTGAAACTTGAAAGGGTTCAGAAAAGATTTACAAGGATGTTGCCAGGATTGGAAGGTTTGAGCTATAGGGAAAGGCTGAACAAGCTGGGGCTGTTTTCCCTGGAGCATCAGAGGCTGAGGGGTAACCTTATAGAGGTTTATAAAATCATGAGGGGCATGGATTGGGTAAATGCACAAGGTCTTTTCCCTGGGTTGGGCGAGACCAGAACTAGAGGACATAGGTTTAGGGTGAGAGGGAAAAGATTTAAAAGAGACCTAAGGGGCAACGTTTTCGCACAAAGGGTGATGCCTGTACTGAATGAGCTGCCAGAGGAAGTGGAGGAGCCTGGTACAATTACAACATTTAAAAGACATCTGGATGGGTATATGAATAGGAAAAGTTTAGAGGGATATGGGTCAAGTGCTGGGAAATGAGACTAATTTAATTTAGGATACCTGCTTGGCACGGACGAGTTGGACTGAAGGGTCTGTTCCTGTGCTGTATATCTCTATGACTCTGTGTTAATGACATTTGTGAAGTGTTCCAAAGCAGTTCACAATCAATATAGCACATTTGAATTTTAGGCACTGTTGCAGTGTTGGAAATCTGATAGTCAATATGCATAAAGGTCATGTGACTAACCAAGTAATTAATAACCTGTAAATCTGTTTTAGGACATTGAAGAATAAATGCTCAGATAGAATATCTTCTCTATCTTTCTTTATATTGTCCCTCAGAATCTCTTACATACATCTCAATTGGAAGATGACACTTTACCTGAAAGGCAGCACCTTTAACAGTGTGAGTACTCTACTGAAGTGTCAGAGCAGATGATATGCTTCAGTTTCTGCAGTGCCTTGAATCCATCACATGCTGCTATTGAGATAGGAATTCCACCTCTGAGTCAAAACAGGGGTGGCCTGGTGTCTCAGTGGTTAGCACTGCTGCCTCACCACGCCAAGGACTCAGATTTGATTCTACCTTGTGTGGAGTTTGCACATTCACCCCGTGTCTGTGTGGATTTCCTCTGGGTGGTCCAGTTTCCTCCCACGGCCCAAAGGCATACAGGTTATGTGGAATAGCTATGGAAAATGCAGGATTACAGGAATGGGTGGGTCTGGGTGGACGAGAGGTGCCTGCTTCTACACTGTAGGGATTCTCTAAAGACAGTTATTAACACATTCAGTAAGTTAATTAAATGATTCACAAACATTTATTAAATCTTATACAGTTCAGAAAAGAAATCTAATATAGAGAGATTTTTTGAATGATGGGGGCACATTTTAACTGATGGCTCTATGATGATTTGGGAACAATGATCATTTCCCAAACCCCTATTAAACACTCTAATTGCCTAATGCTGTGATTGGCTGTACTGAAACTTAATCTTTACATTAATATGAAGTAAGTTCTTCAAGTTGCCAAAAGGTGCTGTCATATTTACATTCCATTCGTTGCAGTTCCTGCTTTCTCCTGCTCCAGATAAATCAGAATTGGAATGCAGATTCCATTATGCAGAAGATAAGAAGGATTTGACCTATTATGTAAATGGAGCAAAAGCTTTTTATAAATCTCATCAGTGTTGTCTCATGGGTCATGCAGTTTTATTGCTCCCATTTCAAAACAAAGATTAGTGAAATAGCTGGCTGATTTGGTATCATGTGAGGCTAAGGGTGGTTCCAAACAATCACCATCGATTGTCGAAGCATCATTTCATGTGTGCCTTAAATTAAATCCCTATTTCTGATACAGTTACAGACTCACAGAAGTCTTACAGTGCAGAAAGAGGTCATTCATCCCATTGTACGTGCAGCAGCTCTTCAAATCACTATCATTACCCCTTGTGCCAATCTTCTGGTTTGACCCCTTGCTATCTGTCAGGGTAGTGTCAGTCACAAGCACAGTCAAGGGTTTCTCCATACTCAGTGGTTCACTTTGGCCACTCGTGGTCAGGGGTTCTGGCCAACTACAGTCCAGGAGTGGTCAGTCCTGTGAGGCTAGCACCAGCAGTCAGGGGAATTGGTGGTGCAAGAATTGAGCCCAGTGTCCCGTTAGCCGCATTCCCAGCCTTCACTTGACGTTCTCTGGATTTGAAATACAACTGGAAAGTGGCTAATTCAATGCCTAGCGTGGACAGAGTCAGTGCCAATTTATAGTCATAGAGATGTACATGATGGGCCAAAGCACTGGATCCATGCCTGCTGGACGTTGGAACATTGAAAGAGCAAAAATATGAGGTAGATGTTTGCAAATTACAACTGCATAAAATTTGTAACTCAGTCATTTTATCATCCATTTGCAATGCTTGCAAAGTGAGCATGTGCCTTTTTCAAATGCTGGTCCAGGACGGTATATACCACGCCATTGTGTTCTTGCAAATTGAACAGTGTTATCTCAATGATGTTGAAGCCAGCAGTAATGGCTCAAAAAGAGGCAAATGCTGGCCAAAAGTGACCAAAGGCACCTGGGCAAGATTGGAACTCATGTCCTAGGGGCAGTGATTGAAAGTACAATTGGGGATGTTGAAATTAAAATGGCAGCGGGATGAAAGCTGGGGTGGGGTGGAGGGAAATGTTCTCAATGACCGGGAATCCAGGACCAGGGCTCGCAGTCTGAAGATACAGAATACAGGTCATTCTGCCCTATAGAAAATCACACTACGGAAAAAAGTTATAGAAAATGGCACTGTGGAAGATCGCTATAGAAAATCACTATACCCATTGAGTAGAAAGTTCACATTATCCAAACAATGTCCACAATTTGTCAATCACCTTATAGCCAATTTGTGCTAATGAAATGCACATTAGAGCAGGACAACATTTAAGGCTTACATGAGGAAACATTTCTTCATTCAGAGAGTAGTGAGCCCTTGGAATACTCTAGCACAGAATGTGGTAGAGGCCAAAATAATGAATATCTTCAAGAAAAAGTTAGGTATATTTCTTTTAGGGCTGATGGGATCAAAGGATATGAAGCAAAAAATGTGGCCAGGGCATTGAGTTGGATGATTAGCCATGATCACATTGAGGAAGGGTCAAATAGCCAACTCCTGCTTCTATATTCTATTTTTCTGTTCCTGTGACCTATGACTTGTGCAACATCCAAGTGTGCTGTGGGAAGTGAAGATAATTGTTTCATTATGTGCCATATGTATAACAATGGTCTGTTCTGAACGCAATGAAAATTTGGGTGGATTGATGTATGTTTGCAATGGGAAGGAGTTTGGAGTGCAGCAGCTGCTCCCTTTTCTATGGAATATGGTAGTCGCTCTGAACACTCTGGTACTTTCGCCAAGTCGGTACAGATGCTGAGGCTGAGCTGAATGAGACATGACCTGATTCTTGTTGGTGCAGCAGACCTTACTGCACGGAGGAGTGTGGGCAGCCTCCATCTGCAGACATTGACTCCTCTAAGACCAAAGAACATCTTCTGTTCTTTGTGTTCCTAATGTAGGTCATTTCCAGTTGGAGCCTTGTGCGCAGCCGCTGGTGGGATGTTGACCACTGTTCTTATCGTCCTAAGAAGGTGGATACAGAAGGACCAGGGCTGCTGACAAGCCGAGGTAGAGCAGCAGGCTGGCATGCAGGAGAAAGAGCTACCAAGTTAGGGAGAGGTCACAGCAGCTGGATTGCTGAAGATGTGTGAGATGCTCAGGAGATCTAATGTTTTCCAGTCCTGATTCCATTTCCTGATTTGATTTATTATTGTCACATGGACCGAGATACAGTGAGAAGTGTTGTTTTGCATGCTAACCAGACAAATCCTACCTCGCATTAGTACATCAGGATAATACAATAGAAATGCAGAATGTAGTGTTACAGCTACAGAGATGGCAGAGAGAAAGATCAACTCTAATGCCTGAGACGTCCGTTCAAACGCCTGATAACAGCGGGAAAGAAGCTGTTCCTAAATCTGTTGGTATGCATTTTAACATTTTTGTCCATTAAGTCGAACAGAAGAAGGTAGAAGAGAGTGTAACCAGATTGGGAGGGGTCTTTAGTGATGTTGGCTGCTTTCCTGAGGCAGCAGGACGTGAGGACGGAGTGAGTGGATGGGATGCTGGTTTTTGTGATGGACTGGCTGTGTTCACAACCCTCTGTAATTTCTTGCCGTCTTCGACAGAGCAGTTGCTATACCAAGCTGTGATGCATCCAGATAGGATACTTTCTATGGTGCATCTATAAAAATTGCGAAGTGTCATTGTGGACATGCCAAATTTCCTTAGTCTTCTGAGTAAATAGAGGCATTGGTGTGTTTTCTGGACTGTAGGGTCAACGTGGATGGCCTAGGATAGATTGTTGGTGATATTTACTCCCAGGAGCTTGAAGCTCTCAATCGCCTCCACCTCAGCACCATTGATACAGACAGGGGCATGTCCTCCAAGGGAGAGATTGTTTCCTATCCTTCCTGATTGTGGTCTGTGAGTCAGGAAATCGAGAATCCAGTCGCAGACTGGGGAGCAGAGTCCTAGGTCTCAGTGTTTGGAGATGGGTTTTGTTGGAATTATAGTGATGAAGGCAGAGCAAAAGTCAATAAATAGGAGTCTGACATAGGTATCCTTGTTATCTAGATATTCCAGGGATAAGTGTAGGGCCAGGGAGATAGCATCTGCAGTGGATTTTAATATTAACAGTAGTGAATTGTAGTGGATCAAGGCTTTTCCTGGGAAGCTGGAGTTGATGTTTGCCTTTACTAACCTCCTGGAAGAACTGCATAATGATGGCTGTCAGACCCACTGGATGGTAGTCATTAAGGCACAGTGCCTGGGCATGAACAGTACACAGTATTGATGCAGGCTCCACATGTCCCAGGACACAGTGAGGGAAATGTACCAAATGCTGGAGCAGGACGTGAGGCTGCAGGAATGGGAGGCTATACTTTCCCCCGCCCAGGGTCTGTGAAGGTCAATGTGATGCTGAATGTCTCTGTGACTGGCTCCTTCCTGTGGACGATGGTGATCTGTGTGGAATCTCTCAGTCGGGTGTCAGGACAGTGACCAATACCACCAGGTCGTTTAGTTTCCCAATGTTGAGGTTAGATCTACAGTCCAGGCAGTAGGATTTGGGAACATAGTTGCTTCAGCCAGGATAAGGATGTCATTGACTGTACACCCGTGGCACTGAGAGGGCAGTATCACAACGCTGTGGAATTCATCAACAGGAAGGGGCTCTGTTTCATTAATGTTCAGGTGATCTGGGATCAATGTTACCACTTCCTGGAGGACTGTGCCCACTACCCTGGCAGCTGCCATCTCCCCTACATCCTGGAGCACTCTCTGATGTGTGTGTTAGAGTCCAGGTACCTTACAAGGCTGGTTACTAGGGGACAAGGGCTACCCATAGCGACCATGGCTCATCACACCAGTGCACTATCCTGAATCACAGAACTATTACAACACAGAAGGAGGCCACTCAGCCATCATCCCTGCATTGATTCTATCCCTATTGCCAATCTCCTACCTTTTTCCATAGCCTTGCACACCATTCTATCCAAATAATCATCCAATGGCTTATTGATTGCAGAATACCATCAAAAGTGTCCTTCTTCTAAATCTGGTTCATCCTTTTCCATCTCTATTTTAAAACTAATAAGATTATGGTCACTGGCTCTAATGTACTCCACCACTGACGCCTCAGTCACCTGCCCTGCCTCATTTCCCAAAGTAGGTCATGATTTGCTCCTTCTCCAATAGGTACATCCATGTACTGAATCAGAACATTTTCTTGTATTCACTTAACAAATTCCTCTCCATCCAAGCCCTTAACACTATGGCAGTCCCCAGTCTATGTTAGGAAACTTAAAATCCTCAACCATTACCATCTCTATTATTCTTACAGATAACTGAGATCTCCTTCCAAATTTGTTTCTCAATTTCCCATTGACTATTGGGGGGAATCTATTGTACAATCCCAAAAAAGTTTCATCTCTTTCTTATTTGGCGTTTGATATGCTCTCCTTTATTGGTCAGAGCATTGAATATAGGAGTTGGGAGGTCATGTGTGGCTGTACAGGAGATTGGTTGGGCCACCTTTGGAACATTTTTCTTAGTTTCTTAGTAATTGAAGCAGAAGTAGCCCATTTGGCCCATCGAACCTGCTCTGCCATTCATTAAGATCATGGCTGATCTATCCATCATCTCAGCTCCTCCTCCTATTATCCCCATAACCCTTAATTCCCCTACCATGCACAAACCCATCCAACTGGGTCTTGAATATACTTAATGAAGCTGTCTCTACTGCTTCCTTGGGCAGACAATTCCATAAATTCACTACTCTCTGGGAAAAGCAGTTCCTCCTCATCTCTGTGCTAAATCTACTCCCCTAATCTTGAGACCATGTCCCCAATCCGAGTCTCACCCACCAATGGAAACAACTTGCCTGCCTCTATCTTATCTGTCCCATTCATAATTTTATATGTTTCTATAAGATCCCTTCTCATTCTTCTAAAATTCTAGCGAGTACAGTCACAGGCAGTTCAACCTCTCCTCATCGGGTAACCCCCTCATCTGCAGAATCAACCTTGTGAACCACTTCCAAAGCCAGTATATCCTTCCTCAACTGAGGAGACCAGAACTGTGCACAATACTCCAGGTGCGGCCTCACCAACACCTTGTAGAAACTCCCTGCTCTTCCATTTAATCCCTCTCGCAATGAAAGTCAATATTCCGTTTGCCTCCCTGATTACCTGTTGCACCTGCAAATCGACTTTTAGCAATTCATGTACAAGCACTCCTAAGTTCCTGTGCACAACAGCATGCTGCAATCATTCACCATTTAAACTATACTCTGACCTACTATTTTTACTTCCAAAGTTGATAATCTCACATTTACCAATACTGTACTCCATCTGCCCTTGTCCACTCACTTTAACCTATCTGAATCTCTCTGCAGACCTTCCACATCCTCTGCACAATTTGCCTTTCCACTCATTTTAGTGTCATCAGCAAACCTGGATGGATAATTATACTTGATCTCCTCTTTCTTTATGCAGCAACTTATTGAACACCTTCTGGAAATCCAAGTATACAACGTCCATCTGCTCCCCTCCATCCGCTTCACCCTTTTTTTTAAACAGCAGCGTCACATTCGCTGTCTTCCAGTCCA
The DNA here is from genome assembly GCF_004010195.1 of Chiloscyllium plagiosum. Taxonomy (NCBI): domain Eukaryota; kingdom Metazoa; phylum Chordata; class Chondrichthyes; order Orectolobiformes; family Hemiscylliidae; genus Chiloscyllium; species Chiloscyllium plagiosum. Next base: position 141,808,997 of record NC_057711.1, on the reverse strand, counting down.
CCAGGACCTGCCCGGAGTCCAGTGAATTTTGGTAAATTACCACTAACACATTTACTATAACTTCTGCCATTTCTTTCAGCACCCTGAGATGCATTCCATCAGGACCAGAGGACTTATCTACATTTAGACCCTCAAATTTGCTCAGCACTACCCTTTTCGTGATAACAACTGAACTGAGGTCCTCCTGGATGGGTATGCGAACAGGAAAGGTTTAGAGAGATAAGGCCAAGTGCTGGCAAATGGGACTAGCTTAATTTAGGATATTGCATAGAATCCCTATGGTGTGAGAGGAAATTTGATACGGTGTACATAGGGAGAAACAAAAGGAACACAAAAAAAGGGCATAGATTTAAACTGAAGTGCAAAAGAAACAAGGGTGATGTGAGAAAAAAACTTTCCCACAGTGTGGATAGTTGGGGCATGCAATGCATTGCCTGGCAGAGGCACATTCAATTGAGGCAATCGTAGAGCTGCACAGCATAGAAACAGACCCTTCAGTCCAACTCATCCAGATACAGTCCAAAGATGTGCAGGTTAGATGAATTGGCCATGCTAAATTGCCCTTAGTGTTCAGGATGTGTAGGCTAGGTACATTTGTTAGGGGAAATGTAGAGTAATAGGTCAGGAAAGTGGGTCTGGGTGGGATACTCTTCGGAGGGTCGGTATGGACTTGTTGGGTCAAATGGCTTGTTTCCGTCCATGGAGGACTTGCACAACTGCATCAGTCTATCCTCATCACTAAAGTTTCTCAATCCTGCAATCATTATGATAACTCATTCCTGCACTCTCTGCAATTCATTCACATCTTCTCAATAATGTGGTACCCACAGCTGTACGCATTTCCCCAGCTGAGGTTGAACAAGGGCCTGGTACGGGCTCAACATTGCTCCCTTTCTGTTGTAATAAATTAGTTGATATTTGTTAATTTAAAAAACTTGGCTGACTTCCCGATACTGAACTAAATGATGATATCACAGCTCTTTTTAAATTTAAACATTGTTATGACTAGTGGAGGAGTGGGACCAGGAATCAGTTCATCCCTTCAACGTGAACTTTTGTACTCTATGTCCCTATTTATAAAGCTCAGGATACCATAGGCTTCATTAATTGCTGTCTCAACCTTTCTCACTACCTTCAATGATTTATGCACATACAGCCTCAGCTCCTGCTGGTCCTGATCTCCCTTTACCATTGTACCCTGTACCTTATGTTATCTCTGTGTTCTTTAGACTTTAATAAACCACTTCATTCCGTATTATTCCATATTAAAACTCATCTCGCACTTGCTTGCCCATTCTACTGCCAGGCTTATATCCTTTCCCTTCCTGAGTAACAGTAAAAACTTGTTTCAGTCCCAATGCTCCCCTCTTTAAGAGGCTCAGGTTAGCACTTTATCTTGTGTTACCCACTGAGGGTACTGGCATCGTTCAGATGTGTCCAGTCAATCAACTTCGCCATTGGTTGGTCATTCAGACCATCAGGCAGCATATAGTCGGAGTTTCACTTGAATTGCAATGAACGTGCAATTTAACACACATTATGGTTACTGCACCCATTCTAACATACACGGATAGCACAGAGATACTGTACAAGACTACACACACGATGTTGTCCCTGGAATTAAGTGAAACTTAATAGTTCATTTGCCAAGTTTCCCATCATGCAGTGAGCTACATTGCCCCAGCCGGCCTACCCACCCCCACCCCAACCTCAGTGTTAAAGTTGGGGAGAGCCTGATTCTGATTGGCTAGTTCACTCTGCAGGCAAGCAACATTTGTTGGGCCTTTGATTTGAAGTTGGGCCCTTCTGCCTATTTCAGGGAAATAGTCCTACTGCAGAGAATCTGATGACTAACTGTTCTCTGAGCCCAGCAATCACACCACGGGTAAGGTGGGAACTGCAGTAAGGGAGTAGACCAACCAGCGATGGAGTCTATGCATAACTGACTTGGTCCTAGCAAGCCGTTCAGTTTAAGGAGCAGTTAGGGATGGGCAATAAGTGCTGGCCCAGCCAGGGATGCCCACATCCCATAAACAAATAAAGATACGCCTGATGTCTCACAGATACCAGACAGCGAGGATGTGGACATTTGCCTTGGATGGGACACAATTGGCAACAGCTCTGTTAGTCCTCTAAAGATGGAGTTTTTGAATGGGTCCACTGAGTGTTGGCTTTGGTGCCAGAGAGACCAGATGAAGTGGAAACTCCTTTAGAATTAGAACAGTTATAATATTGATTCCTGGAGGGAAAGATTGCAGCAAGTAACAGTTTTCACAAAACCTTTTCTTAGTGGTTCATTGTTTTTAAAACAATGTGTATTTCTAGATTTATTATTATAGTTGTCTGGATGTGAGTCATCAGATGGTAGTTTAAATTGAGAATTCAGAAAGTGTTCTTCCAGGACCATGCAATTAAATCCTGGTGGAGTCCAGAAAGTAGGTAATGAGAGAATCTGTGTGAGGTCCACAACTATTGCCTAATCTAACAATCACAGTGCTGTCTATTAATAGGTTCCTTATGGAAAGCACAGCGCTATGGAAACACATTTTCAGGGTCTATTTGTTACGTTCCCTTGTGCTACAAGCTGTGGAAAATGAACATTCAAAGAAATGCATCTTAGTTGTTTATATAAACTTTCAGATTTCTTGACATGTTTGAACAAAGATCAAACTAGTTTTGGGAATTTAGATACATGAAATAAGTAATTTGGACCCTGAGTGATGTTCAAAATGCACAAACTTGGCTTGGCCGCCTGTTAAACGTCTTTTCCAAATGTTTAACAGGTGACCCAGTCAATATTGGTGTTTACACTACTGCCCAAAAGCAAAATAAACCCTGAAACCTCAAAGCTGAGCCAACATTGTGTGTTGGCTGACTGCACTTCCCTCGCAACACACACACACACACACAAACTCTCTGTTCTCTGGAATGTCAGTCTTTGGTTTTATGTTCATCCTTGGTGTGGGATTTGACCCCAGAGCCATGAATCAGAAGTAAAACCACCATTGACCCCCTGCTGGACTGTCAGTCCAGATAATTTAGACAAATATATTAATGCTCGTTTTTTTTGTGTTTACCATCAACTATTGAATCACTGAGACAACAGTGGCATCCTGAAGTAATCTTTATTCACAATACATAAAGGTTGTTTCAGAATCTGCTGACTGGGTTATTGAGCTATTCCTGTGACCTCAAGGGAATTTTGCGATTGCCTTAGTAATTCTGCTCTCTTATACGGTTAATTCAGCTGGTAGGCATCTTGGAGTGGTGACAAATTGTGGAAGAGCCTCCTTACACCTCTCAGTGTCTTTACCTTGCCTTCCTTCATAAAGGGACTCATTAATGTACCTCTTTGACCAAGCTTTTGGTCATCAGTTCGAATAACTCATGTGGATTGTTGTCTAATGTTTATTTCATAAATTCTCTGAGGCATCTTGGGAATTTTTATTTATGTTAAAAGCACTTTATAAACAAATTGCATGATGATTTATTGTCACTTGTACCTGACAATGAACAACACAGTAAAATGCAGTGAAAAGCTTAAACTGACGCCACAATCTGGCGCCATTTAAGAATAAAAAGATATATTCGAAGGAGAGTCTATCTTCATTCTGCTGCCTCCACCATGAGACCTGAGTCCTGAGCTGGCTCACCAATGACACCTGTGCCACCACCTATGGTAGACCAACAACATTGGCAGGAAGATTGGCAGGTGGGACAGGTCATGAGGATGGTGCTGAGCTGGAAGGTTGGATTTGGGGTAAGGTGGGGGGAGGGGAAATGAGGAAACTGGTGAAGTCCACATTGATGCCCTGGGGTTGAAGGGTCCCGAGGCGGAAGATAAGGTGTTCTTCCTCCAGACGTTGGGTGATGAGGGAACGGCGGTGGAGAAGGCTCAGAACCTGTGTTTGATATATTCATAGCTTCTCCCTTCCCCTATTAGGCAATTTCCCCTTAACTTACAATTATATCACTCTCTGTACCTCTCAGTCTCTTCATTTTTAAAAAAAAATTATAGCTTAGAATGCTGACCCTTTTGCCCGTTAAGACTGCGCCTATCAGAAACACCCACCTAACTATTCTAATTCCATTTTCCAGCAGTTAGTCCATAGCCTTCTAAAGCTTGGTATCACAAGTGTGCATGTAAATATTTAAATGTGCTGAGGGTTTCTGTCTCCATCACCCTTTCAGGCAGTGAGTTCCGGATTCCTACCACCCTCTGGGTGAACAAAACTTCCTCACATCCCCTCAACCTCCTGTCCCTTCCCTTAAATCTATGCTCCTGCTCATTGATCCCTCCAGCAAAGGGAAAAGTTTCTTCCTGTCTACCCTGTCAATGCCCCTCATAATTTAATACATCTCAAGCATGTTCCCTCCTCAGTCTCCTCTGCTCCAAGGTACAAAACCCCATTCTGTTCAATCTCTTTTCATAACTAAAACCTTCCAGCCCAGGCAACATCCTGGGAAACAAAAACAGAAGTTGCTGGAAAAGCTGAACAGATCTGTCAGCATCTGTGAAGAGAAATCAAGTTAATGTTTCGGGTCCGGTGACCCTTCCTCAGAACTTATGGTAGCTAGGAAAATGTCACTTTATATGCAAGAGACAGGGTAGGGGAGGGGGGTAAGGAGTAAATGATAGGTAGGGATAGAGCCGAAAGAGAGAGAACAAGTTAGACAGACAAAGGAGGTGATAACCTTCTGGCTGGGAGCGTGAATAGCTATTAATGGAGACTGATAGTGGCTAACAATAGATAATACATAATGGCAGACTATGGGATAACAAGGCCTGGTGTGTGTGGTAGAGTGCTGGGATTGGGGGAAGTTCAGGACCTAAAATTATTGAACTCGATATTGAGACTGAAGGGCTGCAAGGTATATGTCACCTGTACCCTCTCCAGTGCTATCCTTCCCATAATGTGGATTTCAGAACTGTACATAATATTCTAGCTATGACCTAACAAACCTTTTTATATAGTTCCAACTCTGTGCTCTTAACCTCTATGCATTGGCTAATAAAGGCAAGAATGACAAATGCCTTATTTACCACTTTATCTACTTATCCTGCTCCCTTAAGAGACCTGTAATCGTGCACACCAAGCTCCATCTGATCCTAGGGGCATCCCAGGGTCCTATTATTCATATGTATTCCTTGGCCTTGTTTATTCTGCCCAAGTGCATCACCTGACACATATCTGATTGAATTCCATTTGCCACTGATCAGCCCATCTGACCAATCATCTGTATTGTGTAATCTAAGGCTATATTCCTTATGACTTATCACCCATCAAGTTTTGTATTTTCTTGTGCATCTTTCCCCCATTTATCTCAACTGGACCTGGATTCTACGCTGTGGAATTCTAACCCTAATTTCTTCTGCTAATCTGTGGAATTCCTTGCCCAGTAAAGCAGTTGAGGCTGCCTCATTGAATGTTTCTCATGCAAAGATAAATAGAGTTTTGAACAGTAAAGGAATTGAGGGTTATGGTGAGCAGGTGGGTAAGTGGAACTGAATCCATGAATCTTATTGAATGGCAGAGCAGGCTCGAGGGGCCAAATGGCCAACTCCTGCTCCTAGTTCTTATGTTCTTATGTAACCTATGATCTCTTTCTTTTATGTGACTTCCATTTATTTCTGGTTCTGCCTCTATGAAGCGATGTCTTTTATGTTAAAGTGCTCTGTGAATGCCAGTTGTGGATATATTGTCAGTAAATAGCTGCTAATATGACAATAGTCAACACTCAACAGAAGACATTCAAAAAAAGAAGCAAGACTATATACATGACATGACACTTGGTGATTACTACTTCATCCAACTATGTTGACTGTCCAGGGGTATTTAAATATAAGTGATTGCATCAGTTCCCAAGCATACACACAATGAAAAATTAAATTGTTAACTGGAACAAAAGGATTCACAGTCATCAGCCACCAATAATTCTGATGCAACTGAAGATACATCCTGTTTTTGTTATTCTACAACTTTCATTTCCTTTGTGACACAATTCTTCACTTACCCAAATAAGGATTTTTGATTTTTTTTAAAACAATATATTTTTAGATGTTGAGTCCTTTGGAGAAGATGTTGAATTCCTATCCTTGACAAAAACCATACGCGTTTGAAACGAGCTCAAGAATTCCAATTTTAACCTAACTCATGCAACTCAGGAGAATTCAGGCATGATATAAATCAAATATCAAACATAACCTTGTCCTCTTTCAGTAACAACAGTTCGGTTAAAGCTGGGGCTCTGCAGTTTTTAGACATTAAGAATTGGAGAGGAGGGAACTCTTCTCTTATTATTACTTCATCCAACTACGTTGACTGTCCAGTGGAATTTCAATATAAGTGATTGCAACAGTTCCCAAGCATACACACAATGAAAAATTAAATTGTTAACTGTAACAAAAAATTAAATTGTTAACTGTAACAGCTGGGTAGTATGAGTACACGGCAGTGACAGCCATCTCTATCATCTCTATAAATTCAGATCTGAAAATGGTTTCTCATTCTCTTCCATCAGATACCTTCCTCTCCAACACAATTACACCAATCTTCTCAGTCAGAAGTGAGGAAGCCTCTAGTAATGACCAATTTTTTACGATGATTTAGAGCAACTATTCAATGACTCCTAGTTTCTAGTGAGACGGTCATGATTTATGAATGCTGTAAACCTGGCTTCTTCAAAGTGGAGACCATGCAAACTGTGTGCTGCCACTTTTTTTCAATAAGGTGCGCTGAACATACCATTGGTTGACTGGGCATTTAATAGGAGGCTGAGCAGTTAACCTGCAGTTCTTAAAGGCAACGTGTCCATAGCAAAAGGAAGATGCAATTACAGCACAGACTTTGTTACCAATTGTCTGTGGTCAAATTGCTAACAAAGGGAAACACAGAGAATGAAGCCCTAGGAAAGGGACCATTAATTGCAGGGTTTTTTTGCTGGGGAATTCGAACCATTATAGTACAGGAGATAGAAAGGTATAGACCAGTACAATATCTGCAAGGATCAAGATCTCTCAATGCACATATTCAGAAAGGAAAGAGAGAAGGACACGATGGAGGTCATTTCTAAAGTCTACTCTCAAGGACCTGGCCCGCAGTGCTAAAATAAGCATCTGACCTTACATAGGTGCTCAAGGTCAATGAATGTATCTTCACCTGACATCTGCCCACCGTAATACAACAGCAGCCTCTTACACTGCTCAATGTGCCACATACATCCACTTGTGCAGCAGCAATCAGGACTCGTGTAATATTCAGAAACACCATCTTGCTTTCACCCACACCTTCCCATGAAGCATGCCTCTTTCGTTGCTTTCACGTACCTCCATCCATGGTAGTTGCATCTCCCAAAAACACTGCAATATTGTTGTTGATATTCTTCTAGCTCTTATGTAAAATCAGATGGTCCAAAACAGGAGGAAATGGAGCAGAACCAGAAGGGAATAGCCATGTCTGCCTCACCTAAGAGCTGTGGAAAAGACAGATGGCAGTGACAGAACCCATTGCAACTGGTGACATCCACAGTGTTCAGGATTATGGGATATTGCTGCCTCTGATAGCACACTACTTTCATCTTGCTATCTGGCAAAAGGTGCCAGCTACTAATGGTGTAATCATGGGTCTGTTGCTTTTCATCCCACTGACCTTTCCTCACTCCAATCCTCCCTGTCTGTGCTTATGCTTCAGATACCCCATGTAGCCAGGAAATGTAACCTCATGAGGAGTAGAAGAGAGTAGCGCAAGACCCTGGTGAGTAAAGGCCACCTGATCTGACATTTGCACCCGATGCCTCAGATACTGGCACTAGAGTCCAGTCAGATGTGATGAGTTACCAGGCATGTGTGTTGCTGTGCTGCCAGGGTGAATGGACTGTTCATGTACCATCTACCCAGAGGGTGAGAGTACAGATGAGTTTCAGGGATTTAGATGAGGACTTTGATGGGAAGTCTGCAGGAGAACATCGATGAACATGCAGCTGGAGATGCTTTGTGCATCGGCAGTGTTCAATATGGAAGAATTCAGATCCAACTTGGAGACCATTCATATAGAATGTGGAGCCCATTCTTTCCAGTATGGAATAGTAGGAGAAAGTGAGGTCTGCAGATGCTGGAGATCAAAGTTGAAACTTTATTGCTGGAACAGCACAGCAGGTCAGGCAGCATCCAGGGAACAGGAGAACAGATTCCTGAGGAAGGGCCTGTGCCCGAAACGTCGAATCTCCTGTTCCCTGGATGCTGCCTGACCTGCTGTGCTGTTCCAGCAATAAAGTTTCAAGTATGGAATAGTAGCCAACTCCAGGGCAGCACATAATCACAACATAATATCCGATGGCTGCTGCCTCAGCTTCCACCAGTTTCAGTGTTATGCTGGAAGCTTTTGAGATCCATGCTTCGTGAAATGCAACTTCATGATTGCCATTATGGCTGGGTCCACAGCGCTCAAAGAGGAATGCAGATCCCCACATCAGTCATGTGCCCACCAATAGATTACTGAGAGCTGTGGCCCCACCTCAGTACTCTTTAGTACTCTATCATCCTGTTCTTTCTCAGGATGATAGTGCTTATGCTCTCATCACTACCACTGGTGTGCTTCCTGTTGCCTCTTAGCCCACGACAAGACTGTGAAGTCTGAAGGTGAGCTCCATGGCCTAGAGGGCCTCCTGCAAGGCTATCTACATTCTCCACTAATGACAGTTCTGCAGCCTTTCACCAGCCATACAATGGCTACAGTGCTAGCCAGGATCAGGGATACTCTCAAGGCCTTATTGGCAAAGTGTGGCATTCCCACCGACACCTGGGAATCAATGATCCAAGACTGTCCAAAGTGGAGGAGGAGCATCCAGGAAAGTGTCGAGCTCCTTGAGATTTGTCGTTGGGTAAAAAATGAAAGCTGGGGAAAAACAGGGAAAGGAGCGCGCTGCGAAATCAACACCCCACCTAGCCCTTCCTGTGACCAGCAGCTGCCCCAAGTGTAACAAAGCCTGTGGTAGCCCTTTGGTCTGTACAGCCCCCTGGACTCACCCAGAGAGTGGGAGAAAGTCATCCTTGTCTGGGAGGACTGCCAATGATAATGATAATGACGATAATGACAGTACTAGCACTGTATAGAGCACTGGGTTAGCTGTAAGCATTTGTAAGACAGCACCAAGTGAATTCAGGAGGAGAATCAGTTCAGTTTTTTATGTATTAATGGCTCTGCTGTCGAATAATGTTGTTGTGGAATGGTTTCTTTGTTAGTGGCTTTTATTGCAGGATTTTGGGAAACAGGATGCTGCAATGGTACATAGCAGACAGAGGGAGAGCTATGGAATTTCAAAGCAATGGTGTTAATGGAATTAAATCTTAAAGGAACCAAAAACTAAAGCAAAAAAACTACATATGCTGGAAATCTGAAACAAACACAGAGAATGCGGAAGAAACCCAATGGGTTCAGCAGCATCTATACTCCCCAACCAGGGAAACATCTTACCTGCATTGACCTTTTTGTTGAATCGCACGTATCAATGTAATCAGTTTTCATTCTTCGAAACTCTAGAGAATGCAGGACCAGAAGTTTCTTTTTTAATTCATTCATAGTCATTAGTGAGCCAGATGGAAATTTAACAACAATGGCTACATAATTTTATTAATTTCAAACTTCACCTTGGTGGGATTTGAAATGCAGCATTGGCCTGGGGGCTTCACATTATTACTCTAGTGACATTACCACTCCACTATCACCTTGTGCTTTATGATTCTGATAGTGAGATTCTACAATGCAGCTATGTCCTTATCTTTAAGAATCTCAAACATCTCTAGTCTAAATTCATACGGTAGAAAGTATGTTATATGGCTGACATGCAAGATCTTTTGAATCTTGGTTGTAACCTCTCTCATTGTTAGTCATTTAAGTGTTATTTTGGAACAATGACAAATAAACATCATTTCCCAGACATAGGCTTAATTTTCTGTTCTATGTTGTGTACTTTAAAAATATAGATGCAATTATGAATTCAAACTCACCCATCCTGGTGATTATAGTAATGGCGTGAGGTGTTTCATCATGGATGGGGACTACAAGGTCATAGGTTTTTGAACAGAAAGCTTTAAATAGGTTGATGACAGCAGCATTTGGCTTATGCATCATCAACCAAAATGATACATTTACTCATGTCAGTTTTATCCCAGATTAGTATTCTGAGAAAGACAGTGATGTGAGATTACAGGCTTTGTGAGGCTTTCGGGGCAGTGCAGATGCAATTGTGGTTATGTGGCAGCTGTTAGCAGAGAAGGAAATGATCAGTAATATTCTGAACTAAACAATTCAATTATCTGAAAAAAAGTGGTTTCAAAATAAAAAAAAACTGTTCTTCAGATTGAATTACATGTTATTGTTCTCTGACCCTAAGTGGTATTGGATATTGTTTTTAAATAGGATAATGACTTTGGTGAGGAACGGGCTTGCCCAACCACAAAGGATACCACAAAGTAGGTACCTCAGAGTACTTAGGTTAATAGTCAACAGTGAGAAGATAATCAGCTCCAGTGAGAGTGAAGAGATCTCCTCCCACCTTCACTCATGGCTGGTTGTTGTCAGTGGCACTCATTACAAACACTGGCTGATGTGGCCCTTGATTTTGTTGTTCATGTTTGGCGAGTCAAGCACTTTGCTTGCCTTGATCAGGCTCAGCTTAATTACCTGGAAACTTATTAGGATAGCTTTAGTATCTCTCTATGGATAATGGCACTACTTCCATTGTGCAGCATGGCACTTGGGCAATCAATTCAACTTCCTATGCCCTATCTGCTAATTATGAGCAGAGGAGTATCCTTGACACATTCATGCCATCCTTTCACAACTACTTCTTGTGACTTTTGGACTGTTGCATCTTGTTGGGTAGTTTGCTTGACTTGACACACCAGATGGCCTCCTTTTTTAAAGACCGCAATTTCCCCTCCCACGTGGATGATGATACCCTCCAGAGTAACTCATTTATGTACCGCACCTCCGCCCTCAAACCACACCCCTCCAACCACTACAAGGAGAGAACCCTCCAATCCTCACCTTCCACCCCACAACCTCCGTATACATCACATCATCCTCCACCAGTTTCGCCACCCACAAACGGACCTCACCGTCAGAGATATATTTCCCTCCCCACCCCTATCTGCTTCCATAACGACTGTTCCCTCTGCAACTACCTCTTCAGGTCCACTCCCCTTCACAACCCACCCTCCCCTCCCAGCATCTTCCCCTGCCACCAGAATTGCAAAATCTGCGCCCACACCTTCCCCCCCTTCCCCTCCATCCAAGGTCCCAAAGGAACCTTCCATATCAATCAAGATTTCACCTGCACTTCCGCACATGTCATTTACAGTATCTATTGCTCCCGATGCGGTGTCCTCTACATTGGGGAGACAGGATGCCTACTCGCAGAGCGCTTCAGATAACATCTCCGGGACACATGCACCAATCAACCCCACTGCCCCGTGGCCGAACACTTCAACTCCCCCTCCCACTCTGCCGAGGACTTGTAGGTCCTGTGCCTCCCCCATCACCACTCCCTTACCACCCGATGCCTGGAGGAAGAACACCGTCTTGGGACCCTCCAACCCCATGGTATTAATGTGGATTCCACCTGTTTCCTCATTTCCCCTCCCCCCACTTCCCTTCCAGCTTAGCACCCCATGATCTGTCCTATCTGTCCATCTTCCTTCCCACCTATCCACTCCATCCTCCTCTCTAACCTATCACCATTACCCCACCTCCATCTACCTATCACTCTCAGCTACCTTACCCCCCCAACCCCACACCCCTCCCATTTATCTCCACCCCTGAGGCTCCCAGCCTCATTCCTGATGAAGGGCTTTTGCCCGAAATGTTGATATTCCTGCTCCTCGGATGCTGCCTGACCTGCTGTGCTTTTCCAGCACAACACTCTTGACTCTATTCTCCAGCATCTGCAGTACCCACTTTAGCCCTTGAGCACAGTGCTTGTTTGTTAGATTCAATGTTTCTGCTGGGCTGGTGACTTCCAGAGCACTTAAAGCTGCTGCTTGACATTTGATCTGGAAAATTCCACCCTTTTTCATGGCATCCTCTACGACCTTCATTGGGAGTTTGATTTTGACAGTGTCTTAGTGACGTCCATCTGTTTCTTTTGCTTTGCATTTTGCAGCCAGATGGTTTCTCTGTAATTGAAGTCACATTCTTTACAGACATGTTGGAGCAGGTAGTGGTTTGTGGAAATACTTTGAAGAGACTTGTGTTTGCACTTGACTATCACTTTGCCTCTTCCAAGTAGGTATTGATGAAAATGTTCGCAAGCAAAGTCACTGGCCAGGCACTCTTTCTTGATTTGAGCACAGCATTGTTAAATTTTGTTAACACATTAGATGCGAATGCAACTGGTTGACCTTTCTGCATTAGGACTGCTCCAAATCTGGTCTCAAACAAACGCAGAAATTGCTGGAGAAACTCAGCAGATCTGGCAGTATCTGTGGAGAGAGAAAGAGAGTTAATGTTTTGAGTCTGATCCGACTCTTCTTCAGAACCCCATTGGCATTATACTGCAGAATCATTTCTTCACTTATGTCACAATATTTAAGCACTGACATTGCTGTCGATCATGGACTGATGTTTGTGAATACTGCTTCCTGTACTGCTTCCTAATGTTACTGCATGTCCTTGGCAGTGAGTTGGTGTAATGGTTCACACTACAACAACAAGAACTTTGTTAAATAGTAGATCTAAAAATCATTGCATTGCTTTTACATCTCTTGGTTACTACGTCACTGATACAGCTCTTCACTCTTTGGGATCCAGGCAAAGATCTTTTGCTGCCAGTTTATGATATCAGATATATGTTCAACGTTCAATACATTCAACACTTCTTCTTGTATTCAGCTTCAGGTTCATCTGGCAAGCTGCGTCTTGCTGTCGCACTGGATTCTGACTGTGATCAGATTGTGATCCATAAGCTAACAGATCTGCCATCATAACCTCTAGTCTGCGGAGACTAGTCGAGGTTTACATGCTATCTGCACAGATAATCTGTGACAGTCAAGGTGCACACATACCATCTGTATGTCTCGCACAGTATCCAGAATGTAATTAAAATGTGACAGGTTTTATCCAGCTTCTCTTGCTAGTTCCCATTCTTTGTGATGGAATTCCTTCAATGGCTGGCATGAGGTAGTGAGATCTCTGCAGGGCTTTATCTAAATCCTTTGAGTCAACATACACTCTCAGATTACCAGGTTATTTCACTGATACTATGTTGTAAATCCATTTTGTAGAAGATGGAACTTCTGTGAATAACCTTTATTTCCCTGGTTTTCTATTATATTATTCAGGCTGGCCTCGAGAGCAGCTGGAACCTACCTCAGGAAATGCTGAATTGGTGTCATACCTTCATCTACTCTGAGATAATATTCTCAAGAAAGGCTCCTTAAACTAGTAAATATATCGTTGTATCCTTTCACAGTCAAAGTTTAGTGAGCTGCAATATGATGCAATCTCTATTGGCTTGTTGCTGTTACCAGTCCAGCTTTAGACTTTGCTCTGGCTGAGATGAGTGACTTTTGCTTGTTATCTATGACCTGAAACTTTCCATCAGTGTTCTTGTCATTGTAATTTCAAATGTTTTGAAAGTTATCAACCTAGCACAGACATTGCGTCCAACAGGCAAGTGACTTGCAACTCACTCAAATCAAGTGAACTACCCGACAAGACGCAACTCAGAGTGATTTCTCCTTGCAGTACAAATATGGAGCTATCATCCAGCTTCAGACTTAGTTTCAAGAGTTTTATGTTTGAATCACCGCGTTGAACCATTTTACACAGATTTGTGAAGGCTGTGTGACACAGTGTCTGATAATTTCTGTTGACTGGATGCTGACTTCTGTAGTTATCATTCCAAAAGTCACAAAGTATTTCTCACCCATTCAAATGGTTAAACTAATCTATTGTATGGTTAGAGTCAAGATTAGAGTGGTGCAGGAAAAGCACAGCGGGTCAGGCAGCATCCAAGGAGCAGGAAAATCGACGTTTCGAGCAAAGGTCCTTCATCAGGAATTCTTGATGAAGCTCTTCCTGATGAAGGGCTTTTGCCCAAAACATTGATTTTCCTGCTCCTCGGATGCTGCCTAACCTACTGTGCTTTTCCAGCACCACTCTAATCTTGACTCTAACCTCCATCATCTGCAGTACCCACTTCTGCCTATGGTGTACATGATTTACCGTTAGCTGACATCTCTCTAGTGGCAATCTGTTGTTGTTGTGTCGCCATAGTCTTACCAGACCATAGGGGTTGCTCTGTTATTAAAGAGAAGCAACTGGTGGTGATTTAACCTGAGGGCCACCAGCCCTCAGACAAGGGAAGAGCTTGAGAAGGAGAATCCTTCATGGTAACCTCAAACCAGTGATGGGAATTGAACCCACGCTGTTGGCAGTACAATGCTCTGCAAACCAACAATTCAACCAACTGAGCTAAACCAATTCCCTAGCAGCAATCTGTACCTGCTTTTTGTGCTTCTTTTTAGCAAAACACTTAGATGCAAAATGATTGGAGTTCCTGCTGTGTAACAAATTGCTTTCCTTTGGGTGAACATAGCTTTTCCTTTGTATGGCATCGTCTGCAAGATTTATATCCTGCCTTTTTTCCATGATATTTCTGCATTTTTTGACCCGGGATGTCTTATCAGAATAATGCAATAACTGATCAGTTATGCCATAAATATTCTCGCTGCTGATTAATGCCCCCTGCATTTCTTCACACCAACTGCTTGCTTGAGAATAAGTTTCTCCACTCTGAGTAGCCGCATTCTTACTGTAGGATCTCTTACATCCAGTGCAATCCTGTGTCTTGAATTAGATGGTCATTTAATTGCAGAAATTCACAAACTTCTCCAAGCTGAGTTAATCAGGTCACACATTAATCAATGATTTTTTTTACCTTGAACCCTGAGATTGAACATATAACATTCATAAGTTATGCTCATTGGGGTTCAGGGCTTTCAACGGTCCTGTTGTCAACATTTTTTTGTTCTTTGGAGAGATTTAAATTGGAAAACATTTTGTAACTGTGGTACTCAACAGTAAAACTAGCCATAATACTCAACAATTCACTTCTCAGTAGTGATAAAGGTATAGCTACTTGTAGTTCCTCTGAATAGTTAATTACATTTATTGCAATTTCACAATTTGGCTGTCCTGAGCAGAAAAGAAACAGCCAGTTGTGCATAATTTTCCCTGTCAATTTAATCAGCACTGGATGTTAGACATTTGCAGCCATTGTGTTGTATTCTGTCCTTGCAGCTGTGTTCTGCGTCTTTGTTTCCCTTCTGTGG
The DNA here is from genome assembly GCF_004010195.1 of Chiloscyllium plagiosum. Lineage (NCBI taxonomy): Eukaryota > Metazoa > Chordata > Chondrichthyes > Orectolobiformes > Hemiscylliidae > Chiloscyllium > Chiloscyllium plagiosum. The sequence goes on along the minus strand of NC_057711.1, from coordinate 141,793,663 downwards.
TCTCCTGTGGCTTTTAGCAGTTTTTGACAGCTCTAAACATTCCCATGTCCATCTATTAGTGGCTCTGCTTCTATTCAACTCTAAATCTCAGGCCACACTTTGACCATGCTACAAGCTCACAGGACAATATCCTTATTGTATCTATATTGAACATCTGTATGATGGATGCCTGTACTGAGAGTGCCTTATGATAGACCTTACGTGACTACAAAAAGCTAGGAAACAATTTAGCATATTTTTATCCCAAATGTTATGATTAAACTTTACAGCACTTTGATTCAAATAATGGTGTCAACTGAATCCAGCTGGTAAATACAATATGGTGTTTTAATAATGTGAGCTTGTTAAGTTTCTGTTTGCCACATTGCTTCACTGAATCTCAAAAGTCCTTTGTTGGCTGTGAAGTGCATTAAGAAATTATCTGGTACTGAAAGGCATTATATAAATGCAAGTCTTTTTTTTAAGGTGGTTTTAGAATGAATTTTTGCCTGTGAAGATACCTGTAAGTGATTTCCTTTGTGATCCCTCTTTAAGTTGGATACGTTAACAATAGGAGGAACAGAAAGACAAAACAAAAGTCAAGCAATGTTCTGAGAAAAGAACATAGACCTGAAATTTTAACTCTGTTTCTCTTTCAACAGACGATGCCTGATCCGCTGAGTGTTTCCAGCAGTTTTAGTTTTTGTTTCAGACTTCGATAAGAAAAATAGTGGATGTTGAAGATCTGAAACAAAAACAGAAATTGCTGGACAAACTCAGTAGGTCTAGCAGCATGGACTACACCTCCTCCCACCCCGCCCCCTGTAAAAACGCCATCCCATTCTCCCAATTCCTTCGTCTCCGCCGCATCTGCTCCCAGGAGGACCAGTTCAAAATACGCACAACACAGACGGCCTCCTTCTTCAAGGACCGCAATTTCCCCCCCGACGTGATCAACGATGCCCTCCACCGCATCTCCTCCACTTCCCGCTCCTCCGCCCTTGAGCCCCGCCCCTCCAACCGCCACCAGGACAGAACCCCACTGGTCCTCACCTACCACCCCACCTCCCCCCCCTCTTCTCCCCAGGGCCCCGGGGGAAACTTCCATACCTGCCACAGATCCCCCTGCACCTCCACCCACATCATCTACTGCATCCGCTGCAGCCGGTGTGGCCTCCTCTATATTGGGGAGACAGGCCGCCTACTTGCGGAGCGATTCAGAGAGCACCTCTGGGCCACCCGGACGAACCCACCCAACCAACCTGTGGCACAGCATTTCAACTCCCCCTCCCACTCCACCGAGGATATGCAGGTCATTGGACTCATCCACCGCCAAACCACAACAACGTGACGGTCGGAGGAGGAGCGTCTTATCTTCCGACTGGGAACCCTCCAACCGCAGGGGATGGACTTGGACTTCACCAATTTTTTCATCCCCCCTCCCCCCCCCTTGTCTCAGCCGAATCCCTCCAGCCCGGCACCGCCTTCCTGACCTGCAGTCTTCTTCTTGACCTCTCCCCCTCCCCCCTACTCCGACCTATCACCTTCACCTTTACCTCTTTCCACCTATCACATTTCCAACGCCCCTCCTCCAAGTCCCTCCTCCCTACCTTTTATCTTCTCCTGCTGAACACTCTCTGCTCATTCCTGAAGAAGGGCATGTGCCCGAAACGTCGAATCTTCCGTTCCCTAGATGCTGCCTGACCTGCTGTGCTGTTCCAGCAATAAAGTTTCAGCTAGCAGCATCTATGGAGAGAAGGCAGAGTTAATGTTTCGAGTCCAATAACCCATCTTCAGAACAGTCACTTTTGTTTTAGAAAAGAAAATAACTTGTATTTAAGTGGTAAATGGACTCCCTAATGCACTTTACATCCAATTATGTACTTTTTTAAAAAATGTAGTCACTGTCTTAATACAATATCCAATTTAAATATATCTAGGCCAGACAAACAGCAATAACAGGATCAACTGTTTGACTGATAGTGGCTAAAGGATAAAATACTCCAGGACAATTAACATGTGCCTCTTCTGTCTGATGAGTGTATCATTGCATGATTATATGCAGAGTATGCCACAGAGGTGAGCCAGGTTTGTATAGATTGGGTAAGTTTAAAGCCAGCCTAAACTCATAAAACCAAGCTGCATTTGGGAATATGATATGAGTTGGGTGATTGAACTAAAAATATATTAAATGGAGACACACATGCCAGCCAGAATGCTCCAGTGTTTAGTCAAGCAACCTTACACATGAACCCAAAACAGAACCCTGTATATTTCAGGCATACTCTCTCTGCAACAGTGTTAACAATTTACCAGAACTATACATGAATGCTATAAATGCCTTTTTGCATCAAAGCTACACCTGTATAGATTTAAAAGTACAGACACTATGCGGTAGATTTTTGCAGCATTTTACTAACAATGAATATCTTGTATAAGCTGTTTAGCTTGTGTATTTCTCACTTTTTGCAATGAACATTCATTTCTTATGGAAATATATACTTGGTGTCTGGCTATTTCTGCCTGATTAGAACCTTACAGTTAAAAGAGTTGGGCAGATGGAAATCCTTTGGCTGTTTGTTAGAGCTGCATGAATCAGATGAAGAGGACCAACTCATCATCAAGTCTGACAACATCTCAGATCTAACTTTGAGGATGGGACAGCTTTTCCTTTGGCTTCAAAAGTCACAATCTTATTAAGTTTCAGAACAAAGGAATCATTACAGTCAACAGCTAAAATCTGAACAAACATTGAGACTAAAACCACTTTTGATCGAGGGAAAGATATTTAACATTAAAGAATATTGTAATGGATGAAAAATGTAATGGATGCTATGTACGAAGATTTTCAGAAGGCATTTGTTAAGGTATAATGAAGACATCCTGTTTAAAATACTAAAATATTTATTATTAAAGGTGATAGTTTAGTATGTAAAATAAGTTAAGGAAAGGTAAGGAATTTAATTGCACTGTTCGTGTCCTCAGAACATTCCAATGTGATTTACACCCATGTTGTTCGTTATGAAGTGTAGTCACTACTGTAATGCAGGGAAACATGTCAGCCAATTTGTACATAGCAAACTTCCACAAGCATGAATTGAATAAATAACACACAGAAAACAGGGTGTTACAAACAATTAATTCCTTTTAAATTGATGGCGTCTAAACAGTAGATTCGCTTGGGATCCAGTGATAGGCCTATTGTTCTTTTCATAGATTTGGACTTGGGTGTGTGGGATGATCAATATCCAACTCTGCAATTGACACAAATTGGGAGTAAAGGTAGTGGTGCAGGAGATTGTAGTGACATCAGGAGCACATAGGCCAGTAAATTGGACAAGGAGATTTCGGATAAAATTTAATGTATGATAATGCAAGTTGATGTACTTTGGGAGCTGGAGTAAGGAGGTATATGCAAAATATTCTCTGGCATTATTTGAAGAGCAGAACAGTTCTGTCATTGTCTTCTCTAATCTTTAGCTGTCATTTAATAACTTTAAATAAAAATGTTACTCTTTGCTGTTAGCAAGACTTCATGGCATGTCAATTGGCAGCCACATTTCCAACATTTCCTGTAGCAGTGGTTCTCAAGCCAGCTAGGATGTGAAAGCTGCTCTGTGTGTATTGCAGAATAGGAGAAAGTGAGGACTGCAGATGCTGGAGATCAGAGTCAATAAGTGTGATGCTGGAAAGCATAACAGTTCGGGCAGCATCTGAGGAGCAGAAGAATCAATGTTTCAGGCATAAGCCCTTCTGGCTGTCTCAGCAAGGAGGTAAAAACAATGACTTCAGATGCTGGAAACCAGATTCTGGATTCGTGATCCTGGAAAGATACAGCAGTTCAAACAGCATCCGAGGAGCAATAAAATTGACGTTTCGGGCAAAAGCCCTTCATTAGGAATACAGGCAGAGTGCCTGAAGGGGGGAGAGATCTCTCTCCACCCTTCAGGCACTCTGCCTGTATTCCTGATGAAGGGGTTTTGCCCGAAATGTCAATTTTACTGCTCCTCGGATGCTGCCTGAACAGCTGTGCTTTTCCAGCACCACTAATCCTGTCTCAGCAAGGAGGGGAGTCTATGTGCGGAGGATGAAGATGGCCAGGTGGAGGGCAAGAAAAAAATGGTCAGTTGTAGTGTCGAGTGGCTTTATCTTCTGCTGTTCTCTTATTTTGAGATCAGATGGGAATTGAAGAATTCTAAGCTTTTAGGTGGAAAATAATACTAATCTCATATTAGTGCAGAAGTTACTGTTGCTGACATTAGAATCAGAAGCAATAGATCTAATATGTACTATATTATTAAAACACAGTGAACAAACAATGCCTTCATATCATGAGCAATGTACAGTATAATAATTTGATGGAAATCAGTGATTACTAATCCTTTTGAAAAGATGTCTTTCATCTGAAAATGTTGGAGAACTATTAATATCCAACAGTGACTAGAAAAGGTGTATCACTAGTTGTAAAGCAGTTTGGGTTATCTTGACGTAATAAGGAGCATTTTATAAAGGTAAACTTTTTTTATTTGCCCAGATGCAATTCCGTATTACATTGTCTATATGTTATTATATTCTAAAATCAATCCAAAATATACGTGAAAACATGCATGTGTTATAAACCAAATGCTTTTCTTGTCATTCATATATTGGACATGGGTGTCGCTGGCTGGCAAAGCATTTATTGCCCGTCCCTAGTTGCCCTTGAGAAGGTGGTAGTGGTGGGCTGCTGCCGTGAACCACTGTAGCCTGTGTGCTGTGGGTTGACCCACAATGTCCCTTGGGAGGGAATTCCTGGATTTTGACCCGCAACAGTAAAGAAACAACAATAAATTTCCAAGTCAGAATGGTGAGTGGCTTGGAGGAGAACTTGATGGTGATGTTCCGACGTATCTGCTGTCCATGTCCAGATGGTTATAGGTTTAGAAGGACAAGGATCTTAGGATCTTGCATTGTACTGGTCTATGATAAACATTGCTAAATCAAGTGCAATCTTTACTGTTGTAGTTTTAGAAGGGAAATAGTTGATATCACTGACAGCACCGACTGTAATTTTAACTTGTAGAAAGAAACTCTAAGTTAGAACTCTATAGGAATCTAAGCAATGTGGGCCATGATGAGATGTGAGGTCGAGTCAGGCGATGGGGAGGCCCATCTTGAAACTGAAACCATCTTAGTCCATCTTTTATGCTTTTCACAAGCAGCCTTGTGAGTTTTTCATGAGGCGATGGTGAGATGCTAATTGATAGGGATTATAGCTTGTTAACAGCATAACATACCTCGGTAATATTCAGCCTACCTGGACACTTGCAACAACCCTGCCCTGATTTGACTTATCCTGCTATTTGCACTTTTTCTCCTTCATCCAGAGATACCAGATAATATTACTCTTATCCTGCCATGTATTCAGCAAAGCCACAAAGTGAGAAAGCTTATCATAGTTGTCAGCAGCCCTCAGTCAAATCAAAGGTGACAGCCTTTGCTGAAGGAGTCCTGGTACAAGAGCAGTCAGTCAAGGGCAGCCTCTGATACCAGTCCAGAGTTGGCTTGGGATGATCAGAGTCAGGTTCCTTGCCTGCTGAACAATGAGGACTTGAATAAGGGGCAGTACACCACGTGTTTTCAGTCCCTTTTACTCTAATGTGGGCTGTTTTCCTCCCAGAATGCGAGAGAGGCAAGTATTGAGGGAAATGAAAGTGTGTGACACAGCTGTTACTGTTGGTGCAGGTGGAAAGATGTCCTGAGTGAGTGAGTGGGCAGCATGGAGGATGTGCAGGTGCAGTGATGACCAAGATTAGGATGGGTGACAGAGTGAGGGAAGATGTTACAGGCAACAGTGAGAGTGACAGAACATGAGCCTTGGTAAGAGATAAGGCCAGCAGCACAGAATGAGCAAGGCACCAGAGAGGAAATGGTGGCACTTGCTCTAGTGGAGTGGAGAAGGACATTGACCTTTTTTCTATAATGCTGGGCATTCCTCCAGGTGGCTGAGACTGCTTTAATCTGGGTGGCAACTTCAGACCAGGCTGGGCATGGTCTGGTGTCATGCCTTGGGGAGAATGAAGTCCCAAATTGGCACCACATCATCCAGCAGGACCTCCAGGGGCAGTGACGTCCAGGATTTGAGTGGATGAGAGTGAGTGAGGGAAGACAGTATGAGCAACAGTGAGAGTGACAGAACATGAGCCTTGGTAGGAGGTGAGTCTAGTAGCAGATAAGAGCACCAATTTTCCCCTCTCTCTGCCATGTACGTTGCGTGAACCTCCAAAGTGTGTGCGCAGCAGTGACTTCTGAAACTGGGGGCCATTATTGAGAACAGTGTCAACACACACACAGTTTAGAGAGAACATCACTACCATGTCCAGGACAAATGTCAGGAAGTGTGCAGAACCGCTCTGGACTGATAGTATTTGTCCAGGTACACCGCGGGCTTTTAAAGATGGAGTGAGCACAATGGATGCTGTTGAATATCTACTGAGTTGTTTTGAGAATGGTATTTGGTAGGGTGGGGACACAATAATCTGATTCAACTGTATCTATTCCATTGTGAGCACAAAACCTTTTGATTACTCAATGTTTAACATATTTTATTTAAGTATGTTGGGTTGGATTATAGCCAGCCCCAGTGAATCTTCCTTTTATTTTGATCAATAGCTAAACTCAGTTAGAACGTAGAACATTGAACTGTATAGTGCAGGAGTGGGCCCTTCAGCCCATAGTGTTGTGCCAAACATGACACCAAATTAAACTAATCCCTTCTACCTGTCCTTGGCCCATATTCCTCTGTTCCTTGCGTATCCATGTGCTTATCTGAAAGTCCCTTGAATACCCCTATCATATAGGCTTCCACGACCACTCCTGGCACTACGTTCCAGACTCCTACCATTCTCCATGTAAAGAAATGGCCTTCACTGCTCCTTTGAACTTTCCCCCTCCCAAATTAAATGCATGTCCCCTTGTATAGACATTTCAACTGTGAAAGACGTATTCTGACAGTCAACATTATCTACGCATCTCATAATTTTGTAGACTTTGATCAAGTCTCCCCTCAGCCTCACTGCTCTAGAGGAAAAAAACCTGAACTTATGACTTAATAGTCATGAGTAGAGTTGTGTAGTAGCATGTTACTGGATGGAATTTATTTTCAATTAATACAAGACAAATCTTAAATTGAGTGAAAAGCTAAACTTAGTATCATTCCTGAAGAAGGATTCTCCTTCTCCTTTGATGCTGCCTGACCTGCTGCGCTTTTCCAGCAACACATTTTTAAGCAATGTAGTCATTGAGATCAAGTTGACCTCATGAACTGCAAGGTTCTTGATTGGAGTTGCTAATCTGGGCCAATCAGGAAACCCTTGGCTGACCAATTTCACCCAGGAGACACATATGACATTGATGCTGGGGTAAAAGAAGCATTACCACTGTTAGGTGATAGTGTGGGGAGTATGGAGAAACGCAACGCAACGCAAAGTATAAGATTAGAATCTCCTCAATTGAGGAAAAAAATGTCATCGGGAAAGTAAAATCTTCTCAGTTGAACATGTGTGCTATGTACTGTGCTCTCGTAACTAAAAAGGTGACTTTGGTGGGTAGACCTGGCCTCTGGCCTGCAGTTACTTCAATGACCATGAATTAATCATAATTTGTTGTAGATACCCATCTGACTCACCAATGTCCTGAAGGGAAGCAAATCTGCTATCCTTATCTGGTCTGACTGTGATGATGCTGTGGCTTTAAGAGGTGTGTTTTGTCCTTGTTTCATTTTAGAGAGAGAGAGACTGGGGGACAGGTGCCGAACAGATAAACAATTTGTGAAGCTTTGGGTACTTTATTAAAAAGTTGGAACAGCCTGAATGGGTGTGGTCAAACTCCCGCTCACAGAACCAGGAACGTTCAGTTTGTGGTTGCTATTAGATTTTTGAAGAAGTGGAAGCTATTTTTTCCTCCCTGAATTACAGCCAAACGCTGGGGGTTCTCTTCCTAAATTGCTGGATTGCATGTGAAACAAAATCTGTTTTCTGAATATGCCTTTTGCCAAGGCTGTGTTTAATGGGATGTTGGAACATTTAATTAGTAATAGTTACTTTATCTATTCTATTACATTTTCCAATTGAGTTAAGTTATTCCAAGTTCTTCTTTCTTTTGCTGTATTTTAACTATCGTGTTTGAATAAATTGTGTTTTGCTTAACTTTGAGTTGTTTGACCAATTGAATTGCATCTGGAATATAGCTCCTGACATCTACCTTTTAAAATAAGAAAAGGTTAGGGTCAAATATTTCTTAAAATATTTTGAGAGTCTCCTCTGGTCCAGATGCAGAGTAATATGGTTGATTCTGAAATGGCTGAGCTAGTACCAACTTTAATGGTAATCAGAGATGGACAACAAATGCCAGCCTTGCCAGCAATGCCCATATCCCATTAAAGAATTGAAAAACTCAGGACCTTTCGACTGAAATAGATTCAACGAGTCATGAAATTTCCTTGTTTCAGCTATGTGCCTGTTTTGGCAAAGAAAATCTAGGCCATAATAACCAGGATTAGTCCTGGACAGCAAAGGTAAGAAATTGCTCTGTTACATTTTGGCTTACAGATGGTTTCCAATTATTCAGTTCAATAAAACTCAAATTGTCTTGGCATCTTTCACCAGCAAACCTTATGCACAAGGGTCATTTTGCTGAATGTTTACAACTAGCTAACGGCTCCCTCAGTACCCACCAGCTGACCTGTCAAGCCTGCAGATTTAAATGGAAATGTTACCAGTGGGTTCAATAACCTGTGTGGGTCAGACGGTAACTGTGTGGTGTTTCATAATTCAAGTGAAACTTTGATCATGGCAATGTCACCAAAAGTAAAGTAAATTCATAAGCAGCTGATCATCCAACAAGGAGAAAGTGGGGACTGCAGATGCTGGAGATCAGAGTTGAAAAGTGTGATGTTGTAAAAGCACAGCAAGTCAGGCAGTATCCGAGGAGCAGAAGAGTTGACGTTTCAGGCGTAAGCCCTTCATCAGGAAGGTGGGGGAGGGAAGGGGACTGAGAGATAAATAGGTAGCTGGGAAGGCGATAGGTGGCTGCAGATGGGGAGTTGTTGTGATAGTTTGGTGGGGAGGGTGGAGCGGATAGGTGGGAAGGAAGATGGACAGGTCAAGAGGGCAATGCCGAGTTGGAGGGTTGGATCTGGGATGAGATGGGGGGGGAAGGGAGATTAGGAAATAGTGAAGTCAACTTTGATGCTGTGTGGTTACAGGGTCCCAAGGCGGAAGATGAGGCGTTCTTCCTTCAGTTGTCGGTGGCTTAAATTTGGTGGTTGAAGAAGCCCAGGGCTTACATGTCCTTAGTGGAGTGGGAGGGGGATTGCAAGTCCTCCACTGCCAAATCCAAGCCACCTGACAACTAGAGGAAGAATACCTCATCTTCAGCCTTGGGATCATCTAGCCACACAGCATCAACGTTGACTTCACAATTTTCCAAATCTCCCCTCTCTCCACCTCATCCCCGATCCAACCCTCCAACTCAACATTGCCCTCTTGAACTGTCCTACCTATCCATCTTCCCTCCCACCTATCCGCTCCACCTTCCATTCTGACCTATCATTATCAACCCCCCACCAGCATCCACCTATTGCCTTCCCAGCTACCTTCTCCCCACCCTCCTATTTATCTTTCAGTCCCCTTTGCCCCTACCCCAACATTCCTTTTGAAGGGCTTATGTCCAAAATGTTGACTCTCTTGCTCCTCAGATGCTGCCTGACCTGCTGTACTTTTCCAGCACCACACTTTTCGATTCTGATCGTCCAACAAGAACGGTTGATGCACTAGGCAGCAGTTGTCCAAAGACTGCGCCACACACAATCACAATATTGTCTACACAGAATAATTATGTTTGAACAGAATGCCACATGGATGCTCTGACAATCTGAAGAACTTTCTCCAGGTTGTAGTTAGTAGCAGATCATTATGGTACTCCTGTGCATGGGAACTATGCTGGTATGGAACTCTTTACTAATCAGAAGTTTCATAAACTGGTTGTATGCCTTAAAATAGTTGAGGGATTGTATAAGCGATATGTGCAAAATGATTGACGGTCAATAAGATAGAGTAGGAATGGTGGTAGTTGAATCTGTTACAGATTTGGTTTAGCTGTACATACAACAGGTAGTAGTACCTTCAGGAACTTTTAAAGTGATGTCATGGGACTGAGATGACTATGACCACCATGTTACTTTTGCTAGTTATGCTGGATAGAGTTGAAAAGTTATTTTTTTAACCTTGATTCCCAGTCAAATGCTCTTTTGACATCAAGGGTAATCACCCTCAGCTTGCCTCTAGAGTTCAGCTCTTTTGTCCATGATTAAATCAAGGTTGTAATGAGATCAGGAGCTGAGTGAGTCACCCTGACTGAACTTAAATAACATATCAGTGAGCAGGACATTGTTGACCAAGTACAGCTTATTAGTACAGAGGACCACCCTGTCCATGTCATTATCAATGATCAGCAACGGACTGATAGAGCAGCAATGGTTGAGTAGGATATGTCAAGCTTTTTGTGTACAGGACATAGCTTGACAATTTTCTACATTGCCAGATAGATGTCAGTATTTTATTTTATTGGCTAGGGGCACAGCTAATTCTGCAGTACAGTACTATTGCTAAAATTTATCAGGGCCATTAGCTTTTACAGTATTTAATATGTAATGGATGATTTAAGCACATGCTGGTCAGAAGCTCATGGATCAGAGAATCTTTATGGCACTGGCATCAGGTCTTTACAAACATGAGCAAATTTAAATTAACAGTGAGAAAACAGTTACACGAAAGTAAGCCTAGAGATGATGTCTGGTTGAAGAAATCCTTTGTCTGCCTCTTCCTGTCTCCATGACATCTCTTTCTCACAAAGTCGCCTTTCCACCAGACAGACTCCGTAAGCTCTCCTGTTCAGTGCTCTCCCTTAGTATAGCCACCTTTGACTGAAGACCCTGTTATAAGACCCAGTCTGTCCTTGGGCTCACCACACCCTCTAATTGAGGTATTGTCACAAGTGCCTTCTGCCATTTCTTCTTATCACAAGCTGTGAATTGAATTGGCTGAAGACTAACGATTGTGATGCTGATGTCCTTAGGAGGAGTTCGATAGTATGGATACTTGTAAGTGATTCAATCTTATCTTCAGCACTGATGTCCTGGGCACCCCCATCATGGATAAGGACATTTATACAACCTGCTCCCCAAATGAATTGTTTAATTGTCCCCTACCATTTACTATTGGTGGGACAGGACTGCAGAGCTTAGATGTGATCCATTGGTTGTGGGATTACAACTTTGTCCATCACTTGCTACCTTCACTGTTCTGTGTGCAAGTAGCCCTGCTTTGTAGCTTCCCTTGGTTGACATCTCAATTTGAGTTTTGCCTGGCATTACTCCTGGTATACTTTCTTGCACTGTTCATTGAACCAGGTTTGGTCCCCCAGCTTGCTGGTAGTGGTAGAGTGAAGAATGTGCTGGCCCATTAGTTCAATTACATTCTACTGCTGTTGTTGGCCCTTAGCATCTCACAGCTTTATGTTATTGGATTAGGTTGAAGTCTATTCAGCACAGTGGTAGTGCTACAAAAACAATGGGGGGCATTCTCAATGTGAAGGTGGGAATTGTCTCCACAAGGACTGTGCAGTGATCATTCCTAAAGATACTGGCATCCTTCCTATGTCCTGTGAGATCCCTCACCACCCAATGTAGATCCAATGCAGCAACTAAAGCACTCAATTAGCTCAGTCAGTCAGTCAATAGTGGTGCAACCAAGGTCTATTTAGTGATGAACATTGCAATCCTCAGTGTTTCTTCCAATTTATTGAGTAGAATGGCCCATACTCTCTGAAATTTATAAGACTGGGAGGCAATACGATATACATACAGAAGACTCTAAAAGAGTGTAACTGGTTAGATATTAGGAAGGTGGCCCCTTTGTCTGGAGAGTTTAAATGCAGTGGGAACAGTCTCAAGATCAGGGATTGGTCAGTTAGGACTAGGATAGGCAGGAATTTCTACTTTAAGTATGCTGTGAATCTTTGGAATTTTCCATATAAGAAACCCGTGAATAGTCAGCCATTCAGACCTGGCCCAGTCAACAATGCCCACATCCTATGAATGAGTGAAGAAAAACTTTCTAGTTTAGTTATACAGTAGTCAGTACCTTAATCCATTTGGTCGTTCAGCTACATTATACAAGATGAGAAATTTCACCACATCCTGTTCTTGATGAGGAATCTCACCAGCTGAAAGTGCACACCAAAGAATTCACTTGAATGATTTTGGATACTTGAAAGAAAACCATTGAAGGAGGAAGTACGGAACAGCAGGACAGCAACTTCCCAAAAGGTGTTTCTGGCGAGCAAAGGGCTTTGTAAAGGTTTTGAAATCATGCCAACAATTTCTCACTGGGTAAAGGTGAAGCAATGACGAACTTCGGAATTGATGAACAGTGTGAAAATGTAATTTCCTGACACATCCTTTTGCCTTTACACCTCTGCATTCTCCAAAAAAGTAAATCTAATATTATTGCTTTATACTTTTAGTGTTACTCTTTTAATACAGGACTCCATACAGTAGGTGACGGTGTCATACCAGCCAGACTCATAATTGTGATTCTCTTTATCTAATCCAACATTCTATAAAATAAAGTGCAATATCCCCATTAATTTAGATTGAGGTTCAATTTCTATAGATAATCAACACAACATTGATAATAGATGTTTATTCCTGTTTATAGGCAGCTCCAATGTGGGGATTACATTGTAATAAAAGTTGGAATGTGTGAATCGATTTGGTAAATTTGTATTGATTACAGCACTATTTACATCAAATGGGACTACATAGTAACACTTGCATAGTTCCGTCTAAGCTATGGCTCAACTTGACTATTTTGCAATTTTTAGTTCAAACATAAGCTATTATCTAAAATATACACATTTCTCAACAATTTTTCTAATCTTGCTGTTATGATTGAAAAGGAGCTTCATTTAAGGTCCTTTAATTTTAAAGTGGATAAAAGAAAGCTCTCCCCTTCTAACTGCATTTTGATTTAGCCTCCTGCTTTTGTCACTCACCTTTGGTGGTTTGTGTTGCCTTTAACAGACTTTGCATGTAAATTTATCAATTGGAAACCATGAGTGATTTGACCGGGGGAGTAAGTAGATGAAAAATACTAACTGATGGGAAAAGAAAAGCTCAGTTATGTGTAAGAGCACTTCTAGGTATTAAAAAAACACAGCAAATGATTTGGTGGTGTGGAAAAGCCATTCATTTGTGTATGATGAAACTTGCAGATATATTAAAACAAATCACTAAAAGGAAGTTTGAATGAATGTCATCATGTTCCAAGCTTTAGCACAAGTGCCTGATGCAGCCATTTTTATCCATGTCCCTCCCCCCTCATGACATCACGAAATGCCAAATATCATGACATCACGAAATGCCAAATATCATGACATCACGAAATGCCAAATATCATGACATCATGAAATGCCATATATCATGACATCACAAATTGAGAGTAGCTCCCACAATCCATTGCCTCATTCACAATATCACTGGATGGAAGTTACTGTGTCACAATCTGCTTCCCTAGAAACTCTGATCAGTACAAAATGCCAAGCACAGTAACTTAGAGAAGATTGAGTAGAACAGGTATGGCTACAGTGATCTTTTTACATTAATGTCAACTAGATTATGAGTAGTTCAGTTGACTATACTCCATTGTTAAAGCACAAAGAAAAACAACAGCTATTATTCACTGATTGTAGTGAAAGTGTAAAATTGTTGCAAGGCTCCTTCAACACCAGATAACAAATTATTTCACAAATTGTAATAATGTTTATGTATATTGGTCAGAATGTAAGTGATGGTCACTAATAGTTATAGACGTTACTGATTGTAATAGCTTTCTGTTTTTCCTGTCTCATTTGCTCCATGGGGCCAATTGATATGTTCCCTATATACCCAACTTCCTCCTACCTCTGGGATGGAGAGCAAGGTGCAGAAGTTACAACACCACCTTATTACAGAGGACCGTGTAGCACAAATTTAAAATGAGTGGATTTACAATATTCCTGAAACCAACAAACCCTTCCCCCAGTAATCATGAAGATGAACATTTATTTTTTGTTGGCTGAGTGTTTGGCTCACATAGGAAATCATTGCAATATTCAAATCCTTTAAGCTACTGAAACATTGTAGAATTTTGTTTGTTTGATTCAGAGAGAAAATTTATACTTCAGAGACATGTAAATAAAAATGATGAATGGAGTACATACAACTACATATTGAATTGTATCTTCTGTCTATAAGTACATTTATAAATATTTAATTATTTTGTTAGAAGGTGGAAACTTCAGTGACTAGAAAACAGGGGAGAAACAGTTTAGTCAGTCCTTGTGAACCCATATTGGAGGCAGAAATATATTACATGGGTGTGAGAGGAATAAGATACTGTTCAAGTAACTTGCAAAAAGATTCCCATGATGTTGCAATGGTATGGTTGTGTTTTAGGGGAGATGGTCATGGAAGCATTTATCCATAACAACTGAGAACAATGGTAATGGGTTTAAATAATTCTTGGGATTGACAGGTCTAGGGTGTTAATATTATTATTTTGGCTGAATATTTATTTCTGGCTCCTCCTTACAGATTTATTGGGTCAGTTTCACGTTTTCGGGTGATTGTTTTTTCCTCTTAGAATACAAGCTGTTGTTCCATGATGTCAATCACGTTCACCCATTTTGTGGTAACTAGTGTGCTTGTGAATTGTGATGGAACACAAAGGACTACAGGACAACTATGGAAGAGTGATCCCTGAACCTTCTCCAGCCAGCAGCAATCTGATGACATTGGCTAGCTGCCACATTTGTACTCAACCCCTTTTGTAACTATATCATCTTCATTTGTCTGCTAGCAGCTGATTTAACACGTTTCCTGATTGATGTTATTCTCTGCAGTCAGCTTGAATGAAAATATGTGGCCAATTATATCACTTTGGTTAAATGGTACCTACCGAGTCATAAAAACATACAAGTTAGGAGCAGAAGTAGTCACTTGGCTCCTAGAGCCTACTCCATCATTCACTAAAATTGTGGCTAGTCTGTTAGTGTTTCAAAATCCACATTCATACCTATTCCCAATAATGTGGAGGAGCCAGTGTTGGACTGGGGTGGACAAAGTTAAAAATGACACAATACCAGGTTATAGTCCAACAAGTTTATTTGGCAGCACTAGCTTTTGGACTATATTCTGGTGTTGTGTGATTTTTTTTAACTATTCCCAAAAACTTTGCCTAATGAAAATCTATCTACCTCTGCCTTGAAGGTATTCAATGATCCTGCCTTCCCTGCTTTCTGTGGCAGAGATGTCCAGAAAATAAACATTTCCTCACCTCTGTTTTAAAACAGCAAACACTAGTTTTAAAGCAGTGCCTCCTAGTTCTGAACTTGCCCACTAGAGAAAACACAATTCCCGTTTTCATCTTGTCAAGATCACTCAGGATTTGTGGAATTCACTATTAGAGAGTGCGGTGATGTCAGGGCACTGAATAAATTTAAGCAGGATGCTGATAGATCTTAAATTAGCAACATATTAAAGGATTAAGGGGAGCAGGCAGGAAAGTGGAGTTGAGGTCAAGATGAAACCAGACATTGTCATATCATATGGTGGAGCTTGATTAAGGATCTGACTTGCCTTCACCTGCTCCTAGCTTTTATGTTCTTGCCTTTCATACTTCAAGCAAGTCACCTCTAACTTCTAACTTTCTAGTGGAAACAAGTTGAGCCTGTTCAATCATTTCTCCTTATTCACTGCTTACTGTTAGCGGATGAATCCTTTTATTATATTATATTAGAAAGACAAATGTACCAGACAAAGGTTCCCCTTCATCCACCTTTGTTCCAACTTTCTCCAAAATCTCTAATACTTAGTGAACGTGATTTCCCTTCCATAAAATCATTTTGAATCTGCCTGATCACCTCACAATTTTTGAATTGTCTTGCTATTATCCTCCTTAATGATGGATCTGAGCAATTTCCCTATGACCAATCTTAAGTAGCTAATAGTTTCCTGCTTTTCTCCTTTCTTAAATAAATGTTACATTAACTATTTTCCAAACTGCTGGGACTCTTCCAGAACAGAAGAATCACCTTTTATTTCAGGTTTAAAACACTAGATTTCGACAGATACTTCTACCTTTTAAACCAAACATGTAACTCTACCTTGGTAAGATTATTGTCACCTTAAGGCTTTGATTATTGATTCACTCTGTATCATTGCTCAATGGCAGGTCTAGAGGAGCCTACTCTCTTGCTGGCTTGAAAATATGCAGCCCTGGTTAAACTATTCCAAATACATTCTATGAACTAGTTTTCCAGGCCATCTTTGATAATCTGATTTGCCCAAACTACATGCAGATGAAAAATCACTCATAATTATTGCCATATCTTTCTTATAAGTAACAATTATTTATTCTGGTGTACTCTATTCTATAGTGTGACTACACCTGAGGGGTACACACTGCACCAAGTGATCGCTTACCGTTCCTATTTCTTATCTCTACTCAAATTAATTCTACATCTTGCTTATTTGAGGAAAGATCATCTTTCACTACTTAACCAATGACATCTTTAATTGTGCTACATCACCACTTTCCTAGCTTCTTATATTTTCAAAATGTCAAATATCCTTCAATATTCAGATCCCATCTTCATCATCCTGCAACCGTGTCTCTGTGGTAGCCACTAGGTCATATTTCGGCTAACAATTCATCCATTTTGTTTTGAATATTGTGCACATATAGATGCAGTGTTTAACTCTGTCATTTTATTATTTTTCCATTCTGTGGCCTCATTGGGTGTACTTTGGAGTTTGTACTCTCTTCCTATTCCACATACCACACTTTGGTTGTCATTACCTGAATTGTTAACTTGTTAAATTACCTCATTGTTTTCCCTTTTGATGCATCTTATCTTCTCTCACATCACCTTTCTCCTATTTGTTTTAAAAATTTCTCGATCACCCTAGTTGTACAGCTCATCAGAATACTAATCCCAGCATGGTTCAAGTAACAACTACCCCAATGGTACAGCCCCCACAGTCCTCAGGGATGGTGCTAATACGGTGCTAATACCCTATGAAACTAAACCTATTTCTTCCACAATAGCGTGGGTCATGCATTTGTCTCTTCAATCTTATTTACTCTATGATGATTTGCTTGTGGTAAGAATCCAGAAACAATTACATTTTTGACAATCTACTTTTAAATTTGGTCCCTTGCTACTCATAATCCCTAAGCAGAACTTCTTTCCTAGTCTTTGTCACTGGTACACGTGGGACCTCAATAACTGGATTTTACCCCTCCCACAGTAAATGTTTTTCTAATCAAAACAAATGTCCTGAACCCTAACAACACAGCCTTCTTGACTCATGCTCTTTGCTGCAGAGAACATGGTTGGTTGACTTATCTGCCTTCAGCCCTGTTCTCAACCGTAGAAGCTGAAGGAATCTTGAACAACTGTTGGACAACAGCAGAGGCTGAGGCTTCTCCACTTCTTCCTTCTCAGCTCCCTTATCTGCCACACTTTCAGTCAGGTCTCCTGGTCCTGACCAATGACTAAATCAGATGACCCTTGTTAAGGGGTGTAATTGCCTTCTGGAACTGAGTGCTCAAGTCCCTTTCCACATCCCTGATGTATTGCTGTATCTGCAGCTTGGCCTCCAACTCATCAACCCTGAGCTGATCTGCAAACCACTAATGCAGATGTGGCTGCTGTGGATCACTCTGGCATCCTACATACCACATCTGCAACACTTGCCCTGTCCACTTTATTAGATGTTACTTCATTTATTTTTCTTGTATTAATAATTTAAATTAAATAATTCTGTCCTCCACAGGGGAGCCAATGGCTTAGTGGTATTATTGCTGGATTGTTAATCCAGAGACCCAGGTAAAGTTCTTGGGGACCTGGATTTGAATCCCACCATTGTAAATGGTGGAATTTGAATTCAGTAAAAATCTGGAATTAAGAGTCTAATGATGACCATAAAATACATTGGTGATTGTCAGAAAGACTCATCTCATCCACTAATGACCTTTTAGGGAAGGAAACTATTGTCCTTATCTGGTCTGGCCTAGACTAGACTGAATCCAAAATCACAGCATCATGGTTGATTCTTAACTGCCCCTTTGGCAATAAATTCTGGCCTAGCCAGCAATTCCCTTGTCATGTGAATGAATGTATTAAAAACATTTTCCTCCAGGGCATCCTTTCTCCACTTCTAAAATATGCTACAACATTTAATTTTTCATGTAAATAGTGCTGATCTAGATGGTGGTTTTCATGGTCATGTCAGTTACTGCATTTTCTTGTTTCACTGTATTGTAAACTGAATATCTTCTCTTTGTAGCATCGTGATTTACAGCAAGTTTAATTAAAGCTGTTTTATTTGTTAGTTAGTAAGAACAATCTTCTATTCACTCCAGTCAGTGCCAGTTTAGGATTGATTTATATCAGAGGACTCTGAGGGTTGAAGGCACACAAAACCTCTTTGATACGATGGCAAAGGGATTTCAGTGTTTTTTTTAAACCACTAATAATTTTTAAAATGGCTACATGCTCCTTAATGTGATAGCAATGAGTACATTGAATAGCCTTTTATAGTCATAACTTGATTTTAAAACAGAGTACCATAATTAATAACAACTTGTATTTATAAAGCATACTTTGGATAATAAAATGCCGCAAAGCAAAACACATGAGGATTATAATTCAAAATATCACACTGAAAATAAGAAGGTAGTCAAAGGTTTTGAGGAATATCTTAGAGAAAACCAGAACTTGCATCATAGGCAAGTGAAGTCAGGGCCATCCATCTGCAGAAATTAAAATTGTGGATGCTCAAGAGGCCAGAATTAGAAAAGTACAGATACCTTAGGAGGTTTTGTGTGTCTTCATCTCCTCAGAGTCTTCTGATACAAATCAATTCAGAAGATGTTGATCTTCTGATTTTTATCAGATGGGCCAATGGGCTGAGGAGTGGCAGTTGAAGTTTAATTTAGGTAAATGCGAGATGCTGCATTTTGGGAAAGCAAATCTTAGTAGAATTTATACACGTCAAGTTAAGGTCCTTGGGAGTGTTGCTGAACAAAAAGACCTTGGAGTGCAGGTTCATAGCTCCTTGAAAGTAGAGTTGCAGGTAGATTGGATAGTGAAGAAGATGTTTAGTATGCTTTTATTGGTCAGAGTATCGAATACAGGAGTTGGGAGGTCACGTTGGGGCTGTACAGGATATTGGTTAGGCCAGTGTTGGAATATTGCGTGCAGTTCTGGTCTCCTTCCTATCGGAAGGATATTGTGATGCTTGAAAGGAGTCAGAAAAGATTTACAAGGATCTTGCCAGAGTTGGAGGATTTGAGCTATAGGGAGAGATTAAATAGGCTGTGGCTGTTTTCCCTGGAGGGTCAGAGGCTGAGGGGTGACCTTATAGAGGTTTATAAAATCATGATGGGCATGGATAGGATAAATAGACAAGGTCTTTTCCCTGCGGTCGGGGAGTCCAGAACTAGAGGGCATAGGTTTAGGGTGAGGGGAAAGATATAAAAGAGACTTAAGGGACAACGTTTTCACGCAGAGGGTGATGCATGTGTGGAACTGGCTTCTGGAGGAAGTAGTGGTGGCTAGTACAATTGCAACATTTAAAAGGCATCTGGATGGATATTTGAATGGGAAGGGTTTGGAGGGTTTTGAGCTGGGCATTGACAGGTGGGACTAGAATAGGTTGGGATATCTGGTTGGCGTGGACGAGTTGGATCGAAGGGTCTGTTTCCGTGCTGTACATCTCTGTGACTCTAAGAGAAGGGAGTTATCCTGGCCCTCAGTTAATATAACTAAACAGATTATCTGGTCATTCCCACATTGCTGTTTGTGGAATCTTACTGTGCACAAATTGGTCACTACATTACAACAGTGGCTACACTGCATAAGTGTCTCATCGATTGCAGTGCAATTCAAGATGGCCAGTGGTCATGAATGGTGCATTTTAAATGCAAGTTCTTCCTTTCTTTAGAAAATGTTCTGAGTTACCTCTTTTGGTTCCAAAGTCCTCAGTGATGCAGCCATTTTGTTCACAAGCCACAATGATATAAACAGGCAGAAAAAATGTTTAGTTATGTTATTTGGAAAATAAGTACTGATCAGAGTATCTGAGAGATGTCCCTTACTCCTCAAATAGGATCACTCTCTCTTCACTTTATGAGGTAGAGTTTTGATTTGATTTTATTTTGAAATGACAATGCATTACTAAGTGCTGTACTGAAATATCAACCTAGATTGTCTGCATTGAGAGGATTAACCATTTCCCTTGATGTTCAATAGTATTACCATCACTGAAACCCCACTATCAATATCTTAGGGTTACCGTTGGACTGGACCAGCTGTATTAAAAACTACAGGTACAAGAGCAAGTCAGAAGCTAGGAATTCTGAGGCAGTTAAATCAACTTGCAATTCCCAAAGTACGTCAGGACTATGGTGGAACATTCTCCTCTTGACTGGATGAATGCTGCTGTAACAATTAACAAGAAACTCGATAACATCCATGACAAAGCACACCATCTATCATCTTCAACATTTATTCCCTCCACTACCACAGCATAGTTACGGCTGTACTATCTACAAGATGCACTGCACCAATTCACCATTGCTCCTTCATCAGCACTTCCCAAACCCTCAAATTTTCATTTGATTTATTATTGTCACATATACAGAAATACAGTGAAAAGTATTGTTTTGCATGTTATCCAGGCAAATTATTCTTTACAGAAGTACATCAATGTAATAGAGCAGAATGTTGTGTTACACCGACATAGGAAGATCATCTTCAAAAGTTTGATAACAGCAGGGAATAAACCATTCTTGAATCTGTTGGGTATGTGTTTACAAACTTTTATATCTTCTATGTAATAGAAGAGTGTGGAAGAAAGTGTAACCAAAGTGGGAGGGGTGTTTAATTATGTTGACTGTTTCCCGAGGCAATGGCAAGTATAAATGGAGTCATTGAATGGAAGACTGATTTTCGTGATGGACTGGGTTGAGTTCAGAACTCTCTGTTTTTTGCAGTCTTGAGCAGAGCAGTTGTCATAGATGCATCATGGAGAGCGACCTATAAACATTGGTAAGAGTCATTGTGGACATGACAAATTTCCTCAGTTTTCTGAGGAAGTAGAGGCGTTGGTGTGCTTCCTTGACTATAATGTCAATGTAGATGGACCAGGATAGATCATTGGTGATATTTGCTCCTCGGAACTTGAAACTCTCGACCACCTCCACCTCAGTGCCATTGATACGGACAGACACGTCCTCCACTCCGCTTCCTGAAGTTGATGACCAGCTTTTTTTTTTTTTGTTTTGCTGACATTGAGGGAGAGATTGTTGTCTTCACACCATGGCATTAAGCTATCTCCTTCCTGTACTTGTCATTGTTTAAGATGTGACCCACTAGGGTGGTGTCATCAGTAATGAATGTATATGAATACATAAGGAGTAAAGTGAGGGGCTGAGTACGAGCCTTGCAGAGTATTGGCATTGAGGATTATTGTGGAAGAGGTATTGTTGCCTATCCTTACTGATCACAGTCTATGTGTCAGGAAGTCAAGGATCTGTTTGCGGGTGGTGGGGGAGGGTGGGAGCAGAGACCTTGATATTGGGAGTTTGGAGATGCATTTTGTTGGAATTATGGTGTTTAAGGCAGAGTTAAAGTCAATAAGTAATAATCTGATGTACATGTCCTTGTTATCCAGATGTTCCAGGGATGAGCATAGGACCAGGGAGATGGCATTTACCATGAACCTATTGTGACAATAGGCAAACTGCAGTTGATCAAGGTAATCTGGGAGGATGGAGTTAATGTGTGCCATTAGTAACCCCTCGAAGGACTTCATAATAATGGACTGGATGTGAGTCATTAAGGCACACCACCTGATTTTTTCTTTGGCACCGGGATGACAGTGGTCTTCTTGAACCAAGTGGGAACTTCAGATCAGTAAGGAGAGGTTAAAGAACACTGCAAATACTCCCACCAGCTGCCTGAGCAGAATCTAAATGCATGGCTAAGGATTTCATCCAGATCAGTTGCTTTCTGTGGGTTCACTTTCAACCTAAAGGCAAAGGGCAGTACATTTATGGAAATATGATCTCCTGCAAGTTCCACTCAAAGAGACACTCCATCCTAACTCTGAAATATACTGCTGTTGCTTCACTGTTGCTGAGCCGAAACACGAGAACTCCCTTCCTAACAAAACTGTGGGTGCCTTTATACACCCAGGGACAAGAAGGTTCAAGAAGGCAGCTCACCAACACTCTTTTTAGGATACTTAGGGATGAGCAATAAATACTGGCCAAATCAGTGATGCCCATCTGCTCTGAAGGAACAAAAATGTAACACTGGATTGAGGCTTGTCATAACTTGTTCATTCAGAAATGGGTATGCTACTCATTGAGACTGTATGATTCCAGTATTAAATTGCCAAATCACTTGTAGAATGGATGTGAGGGGCACAATGAAGTAACTGAGATTTACAAACTTTTCATCTGGTTGTATACATGATTTTAAATATACCCACTATTTATGACGCTGGTTGCACAAAATTGGGAAATACACATTTTATGCCAATTTCTTTCCTTAGAACTTAATTACTTATATAATGGAATCCAGCCCTTAATAAACAAAATTACAGAAGGTTCTAGTTTTTTGGAAGTTTACTAAAAATGGAACTTGCAATTTTATAATGCCCCTTTCTCTCAGAATCCTCGCTTTTCCTGACTAATGAATATTTTGATATATAATTACTGCTAAATGTGCAAAGACAGCAGCCCATCTGTGTGCACAGGTGTACCCTGCAACAACAGTGTAACAAATACCTCTGTTGTGCTTGGTGATGTTGATGGTAAGATAGATAGGAGTCAAGATACTGAGAGAATACATGTTTTTTTTCCCCTTCCAATAGGGCCATAACATCTTTAATAGCCACCTGAATCGGATAATGGGACCTGTTAATGAAACCAGGCTAATTTCAATTTCAGTCAGATGCTTGGCTATTTGTTTGGTTAGACAGAACTGAAGCCAAAATTAATTTGCAGATAGTTCTGTGCAATGAAAGGAGATGAATTGCAGTGATTGAACTGAAAGTTATTGCGAAGATATACTGTAATTATTCTTGGAAAATCTTGTGTTCACAGTGAGGGGTTGATATTTTTCACAATTCTTATTGATTTCCACCAGTCATCTATATATTCTAAATGACACTACATTAAACTAGAATTATACTACAAGACAGACATTGAGGGCACAAACCTAAACTGTGTTTTCAAAGTTACACTAAACTACAGAATATCAGGCTCAAATCTTTGATTTAATGTTCAATTTATATAAAATGCACATTACCAATTCACTTGAGTTCATGCAGAAATATAATCAGATTGGAAAGTAAAGGTTACTATTGTACTATAAAAGCAGATAAACACATAATATACATTCCTAATATTCTTCTACCACAGTTAATCAATCTGTTTTAAATTGCTTAAGAGCACTCAAAGGAATGTTAACAAACACAAGACTTTGCTTATTCTGCTGTTTTTGGAAATAGAAATTTCCAGCCTTGAATATGATCATACAAGGCAAATCATGTCCTGTTGAACATTTTGATCATGATGAGTAGTGCTGTAGGACTGGTGCATGTGATCCAGACTGTTGCTTCAGTGTAGCATTAAGTGAATGCTGCACTGCTGTCTTTAAAATGATGAGTTATACTGAATCCACTTCTGCTTGTTGAGGAGAACAATAATGGATCATGAAACATCTCAACAATATATTTGAGAGGAACATTTTGCAGGGAGGGGAGGGGAAGTAGTATTTTTAATTGTCCTGACAAATATTTATCCCTTCACCCACATTGACAGAAACAGATTATACGGTCATTTAGCTCATTTGCTGTTTGTGGATTATTACCATTGGCTGCTGTTTGCTAGCAAAACAAGTAATTAGACAGGGCGGAATCTCACCAGGCTCTGAATGACATGGGCTATGGAGAGATGAGTGGCAGGATTGAATGAGATGTTTGGTGTGACTGATCTCAACCTTTAGATCATCTCACCATATCTTTGTTCACTTCCTACAAACAACGTGGCAAGGTTGATGCTAGGCAGTCGTGAATTCACAATTCACACTCATTAATGCCTTGTTAATAACTAACTTATCAGGCGTTTTAATCTTACAAAACTCACTGTACAAATTAGCTGTTGTCAAAACTCTCATAGTTAGTCATCCACCCCCTGGATGTTGGCCACAATTGGGCATATGGTCAGGATAGCATTGCACAGAGGGACCATTCCTTTATGCTGTAGGGAGCAGGTTACAGTCAGTCATTTGTCTCTACAGGCAAGTCTGAGGTATACAGGGTGGAGCGGGAGAGTGTCTGTGTTCTGGGTCATGCATATCCATCAGTTTGATTGGACAGGTGAGGGTTAGTGCTGGCTCATCAGGTTACTCAAGGGGCTGGGCCATGAACTTCCTATCCCATCATTTTCAGAAATTAGGCAGCAAGGGAGGCTGATAGAAGGAGGGTGGGGGCGAGGTAGGCAGTTGTGGTCACACCTATATTGCTTGGGTGATGACCTCAGAAGCGGGAATCTGTGGAGTTGATGGAATGGACACCTAGAAGAGAGTGATACTGAGCACCTCACTGGCATATTAATGCTGAGGTTGAAAGCCACTGGCAGGGGACCACTCACAATCTGAATTGTAAAGAACATGATTCAAGTGCAATGATGTGGATATTGGCTCTGAAGGGATTGCAACAGGGAGAGTAGGTAAGCCGAACTGTGAAGACAGGCCTTGATCTGCAACTGATCACTGTTCACAGGGGAACAAGATTGTTGATGGGGAGAAGGTGGGCAGGACATCAGCTGTTGTCTGGACCCTACTGCCAGTAGCCTGGGATGTTTCTCCCTCCTCCACCTGGGAGCTATCGGTGTCTGGAACTGACTCTGTGCCCTTTTGCAAACTGTTGAGATATCCTCATCTGTGTTGCTGGGAGGGTCCATGAGGCAGTATAGATGATGGTTCCTCCAATTTGTCTGAAATAACATCTGGATTGCATGTCCATGATTATAGAAAGACACACAGGAGCATGTAGGGTAGCACAAAAGCATTTGGAAGATTTAAAGTGAATGGGCAGTTAAACATTCAGGAATTAGAATGTTTCAGGTGGGAACTGAGCACTGATATTCACTACAAGGTAAACCTCAGATTAATATTCAGTGATCCATGCAAAGCAGTTAGGAGGGTTAGTAAAGTCATGTATCAATAAATACTCTTGATTGGAAGAAAACTTGATTATGTAAGATGTTGGCAAGTTATCATCGTAGGGAAGAGCAGGAGGAACAAGTGTGTCGGGTGTAAGAGAAGTAGTAGATGATAGAGACAGTTCTCAAAGGATCTCCTACAAGTTGACTAGATAACATGGAAATTCTGGAACAGGTAGGCACTATGTAGTCATAATTAGAGAAAGGACAATTGGAGAATCTTCTAAGAACACTGAAGGAGTACAAAGTATCTGTAGAGACATACTTGGGTATAATGTGTAAACTAGATATGGTGTGTGTGTGTGTGTGTGTGTGTGTGTGTGTGTGTGAGAGAGAGAGGGAGAGAGGAGTCAAGACCGATAAAACAACATCTTTATAATTTGACATCAGAAAATAAGTTCCAATGGAGACAGAGATTCATTACATACTGGAAAACTACTTGGTTGAGCTGAGACCAAGCAGCTGGAGTTCATTAATAGCATTGGTTCCTAAAGCAGATGGATCAATTAGACTCTCTATAGTTTTATAGACTTTTTCTAACAACTCCGTGATTGATTTCCAGTATGCTACCTCAATGAGGCATAACAATACCAAAAACTTCATAAACATAATTTTTCTTCTTGAACTTAATTTCTATCTCCTTTGTTATCCAGGGATCTCTGGATTTAATTACCTTTCCCATTTGTGATAATATACCTTGACTGTACGCAAACCATCTCCTCCATTTTTCCCTTGAATGTTTGGCTCCAGACTATCAGCCCAGTTCTATTCTTTCTACATTAAAGTCCACACTCCACTAGTTGATTATTCATACCCTGGGTTGCCCAATGTCATGGGCTGCCAATGTTGTAAACCTTATGATACAATGAACACTGTCCCCTAAATGGTCTGGCATTATCAGATGATTTGTTTGGCATACCTCATTTCCAAGCATCAGGTCTAGCAGTGTTCCCTTTCACTCTGAACTGGACACATACTGCTGCAGAAACTTCTCCTGACCACAGTCTAGGAAGGCTTGTTCCTCACTGTCCTTGACACTCCCACTGTTTCAATCGATTTATGGGCATTTAAAATCCCCCATTATAATTACTCTCTAATGTTTACATCTCTCTGTAATTTCCTTATAGATTTGTTCCTCTATATGCTTCCCAATTGTTGTGGGTCTTGAAATGACAACAAGCAGTGTAATTGCACACTTCTTCCTTAGCTCCAACTAAATCAATTTCATCTATGAACCCACTGAAATGTTCCCTTTCTCCAGTTATTAGAGAACTCCTTAAACAAAAGCTCCACCCTGACAACTTTCCTATCTTTTCTGAACATCTTTCTTACAGGAAGCCAGTTCTGCCCTGCCTTAAGCCATAAGTTTGTTATCCAGAACATCGTAATTTGACATGACAGTGCCTGTAACTTCCCAACCTTGACTATATTCTGCACATTCACATATGTGCAATATAATCCTGATTTAGACTTCATTACATTCTCCCTTACTGTACTCCACCTATTAACTTGCTATTCTCTATTGTACTATCTATCTCTCCCAGCATTTCATGCACCCTGGTATTATTTTCTAACTTTTTTCATGACTCCCAAACTCCTGCTGAGTTATTTTAAACTCTCCCCAACAGCAGTAGCAAATGCCCTGCACAGAATTCCAATCCCATCTCCATTCGGATGCAACAGATGGTATCTCTCCAGCAACAATGCCAGTGTCCCAGGAATCTAAGACTCTCATTCCTGCACCCTGTATACTCTTCTGAACAAATACTTTTGTGTGCACATGCACACACATAATTCCAAGTGCATTTGTACTCTCGGAAAAAAAAACCCTCCTAATCAATGAATAGTGATCAGGACCATTGGCGATATCACTATTTTCCTTCTGCCCATTTGAGACCATTTGTATTGCCCCTGCTACTTTTATAGTCTACTTAAGTTGACCATCTTTTCACACAGGAGGATCAAGCACGAACCTTTCATGGTCTCTACGACTCAGACAAACATCAAATAGTATGTTTAATTATATAGATCAACACAGCACTCTCATTATTCTGTTCCTTCCCAGATGCCTTATTTAGCATTTTTAGAACAATCATCATAAATTGCTTTCTGGAATGTTTTTTAAAAATATTAATTGTATTTGATACAGCAAGTTAACATTCATGATAAAGATATGATTTGCTGTGTAATACAAAACTATATGATGCTTACAGTCAAATGCAGGAATGGGTTATACTTCTGTGTATCAGAAAGTGTGTACTGTGTGATGCTGCCAGGACCTTCCTTTGGTCAGGAGCGCTGGGATAGTTGGGTGCAATTGACATATCCAGAGCCAGTGCAGTGCTAGCTCACAGTTGTAGCTCAAGGACCAATGAAATCATTGAGCTTCCACATCAATTTTAAGTTAAGCCTAAGAGGGGAAACCAGTTTGATGGATCAATGAGTGAAAAAGGCCTCCAGGTAAGTTTATCACTTCTCCTTAGGCTCCACATGAAAGTCAGGCCTTTTCTGCCCTCTACTCTTTCCCTCTCTTTCTCACTTCCCTCCATATGATCACTAATGCCACCAAATAGTCAATCTTTCCAAAACTAGCAGGGAGTGAGGCCATTTAAGGCAAGTTAAATCTTATCTTCTTTAACCACACCTAGAGTACTGGATGCTCTTGCCCTCGAGGAATTAGAGTGACGGGTTACCAGGCTGAGTCCAGGGATGGCGGGACTGACATTACAGGAGAGATTGACTAGGTTAGGATTGTTTTCACTGAACTTCAGACGAAAGAGGAGAGACCTCATTGGGACTTAAGGTTCTAACAGGACTAGATAGGGTCCAGGCAGGGAAGATGTTCCCAACGTGGGTGTGTCCAGAACTAGGAGTTACAATCTGAGGATTCGGGGAAGACCATTTAGGACAGAGATGAGGAGACATTTCTTCACTCAATGAGTGGTGAGCCTGTGGAATTCATTACTACAGGAAGTGGTTGATGCCAAAACATTGAATGTGTTCAAAAAGGAGGCTAGATATATAGCACTTGGGGTGAATGGGATCAAAAGTTATGGGGAGAAATCAGGATTAGGCTATTGAATTAGATGAGCAGCCATGATTGTGATGAATAGCAGATTAGATTAGATTAGATTACATTACAGTGTGGAAACAGGCCCTTTGGCCCAACAAGTCCACACCGACCCGCCGAAGCGCAACCCACCCATACCCCTACCCCTACATTTACCCCTACCTAACACTACGGGCAATTTAACATGGCCAATTCACCTGACCCGCACATCTTTGGACTGTGGGAGGAAACCGGAGCACCCAGAGGAAACCCACGCAGACACGGGGAGAACGTGCAAACTCCACACAGTCAGTCAGTCGCCTGAGGCGGGAATTGAACCCGGGTCTCTGGCGCTGTGAGGCAGCAGTGCTAACCACTTTGCCACCGTGCCGCCCAGAGCAGGCTGCAAGAACTGAATGGCCTCATCCTGCCACTATCTGCTGTATTTCTATGCATTCAGGACATTTTCTGGTGTAACTAGTTCAGTGTCAAATGCTATACTTTCTTAGTAAGTTAGACAGGGCATCAAATTTGTTACGTAGCTATTGTTTTTACAAAAATCTAAAGGAAAAAAATTATCTTGCTTGAAGATTAATTTGTTAGAATGGGAGGGGAATAGACCACATTGAATGAGGGTTGGGTACGAAAACAAAATCCAATTGAAAGAATGGCAAGAGATATCCTACTTGGAGGCATATGGTGAGGCTGGCTGGAATGGTGTAACCATCAAATTAAAAAGTTCCTCAGCAGTTAGAAGGTGTCACAGGAAATTCACCACTTCAATGATGTCTGAGAAGTTTTCCTAAAAAATTTATTGAGAAATGTTATGTAAAATCCAGACCCAGGCAGAGGAGGAACTGTAGAAAAGGTAATGAGAAACATCATCAACACTGAAGTAAGTTATTAACACAGTACTGTCCTCCTTACTTATTTACACAAGGGCCAAGCATGACTCAGTCAATGAACAAACACCTCTGGAAGTCAGATTGCCCAGTAAAACCACAGGAAGTGAGATAGTTGAAGTCACAAGAATTAAAACAAAAATAGAAAAATGTCTCAATGACATTGTTGCCCCACCACAAAAATAAACGTTATGCCTTGGGCCAAAACAATAGGTTATTAGAAACAGTGATGCACAGTTTATTTCATTTAATTCTGAAGTACTACTTGAAATAGCACTGTAAAAACACGATAATTCCACTGGATTACCAAACTGTTGGACTTGTTGTCAGCCTTGTGGGGCTGATACAAGATATCATCATATTTGGACCCTCATTATGTTAGTCATGTCCACAAAGTTGACTGACCAGTCCAAGGTGAAACAAACAAAAACGTAAGTTCTCCATGATTCTAGCTTACTAATTAAATGCAATTAGAAGCTCATTATTTTACATTTTGTTATTTTAGAAAGAACTGCAGAATTAAATAAAGATAGCCGTGGGATTTTGCAACATCTCATTTTAAACTCAAATCAGATGAAAGGCAAAGCACCCAAAAGAAGAAAATAATTGGCAGACAGCAGCACCAAACATCAGGTAGTGAAGAAGTCATCACAAATGTATTTTAGAGCAGTAATCTGTCTCTGGAAATTTGGTATGCAGAAGTAGAATTAAGATTAATCCTTTCTTCAACCCATTCTCTGTTACCTTCAAGTAACAAAATGTATCAGGGACCATAAACTACATGGATGATAACATTATATTTCAAAAACAGTGGGGTAAATGCTCATCTTTACTGTTCTCAGCTAAATTGTCTCAAATTTTAGAAACCCATACTGCAAATATGGGCTTGTACTAAATAGTGATATTGAAATGAAAAGTACGAAGGATAAACATTGACTTGATATTGGGCGTATACCTCAACAATGTTGGACAATTAATAAGAATTCTTGGGGCTAATTATTCTCTACTTCATACCTAGATTGCACACATCCTCGCATCCTGTGTGCTGGAAATTTGCTAGCCAATACCTGTACTTCCGAAATGTAATCATTGTTGTAATGCAGGCAAACTTGGCAGCTAATCTGCATGAAAAATCCTACACGAATAACAATGAAATTAAAACTAGTAATCATGCTTAATAAATTTTTGTAACATTCTTTTGAAGAGATAACAAGCAAGTTAAATTAAAGAGGATCCAGCAGATTTAATATATTTGAATTCCAGAAGGCATTCGATCATGTACAACCCATTTAGGCTACTTCATAACGTAAGAACCTATGCTGTTGGGAGGCAGTATGTTACCTTGGATAGAGGAATGGCTTACTGATAGAAGACAAGAGTTCAGATTAAGGGAGTATTTTCAGGATGGCAACCTGTAACTGCTAGAATACCACAATTATTCCCAATACATATTAATGACTTTATTGAGGAAAGTGAATATGCAGGAGCCAAGTTTGTAGATGACTCATAAACAAGTGGGAAAGCGTGATGAAGATGAAACAGAGTCTGCAAAGGGATATAAATAGGTTAGTTGAATGGATAAAAACTTGGCTGGTGAAATATAATGCTGGAAAGTGTGAGGGTATGCACTTGGAGTGGAGAGTACAGTCTCATTGTACAAAGTCTAATTAGATGTGATTTATCTGGATTAGTGGTAGTCTGAGTAGTTAAGAAATTATCTGTGGATGGAGTGGATTTACTCCTTGGAAAGAATTTGACTGGAATGGAAATTTATCATTTTGTCTTCATTTCATGGGAAGTTTGAATGAGCCTTAAGAGATGGGACACTTGCAAGAAGGTTCCAGCTGGTTTTTTCTCATGTCATAACCAACAGCAATGGCTAAACAAACTCCATTGTTAGAGGTCACCGTAATACCACTTGGTAGTTGGTAGGATAGTCAAAACTCTTTAATAAGGAGGATAATTTGAAAGATATGTTTGACTTGTCTTTGTTAATTGAGGCTCGGGTAGCACAGACAGTTCATATTTAAACTGAGGCGGAAGGAGTTCTGGAGTTATAATATTAAAAATTGAGTTTTGATGAGGAAGTAGAGACATTCTCACAGGCTACAGATGAAGAATGGACAGTTGTTCAGCAAACAGTGGTACACCCAGATATTAGAAGGAGATATTGCAATTAGACTACTAGATCCTCCCATTGTCCTTCCTCTGAATATGGTAACACAGTTTAGAATTGGTCCCAATGATGTTAGCTAACCAAATTGTTGGAAATGGGCTTGAAGAACTGTCTACCTCTTCTTCCACCTCACTGTTCATGTCTCTTTAATCTGACCACTTGACACACTTGCTTCTCCTTAATCTCTATGTCGTGATACCTTTCCAACACAAATATGTAGCATAACTGATTCTTTTTCCTACAAGCAGGAGCATTTATATGTTAAGTTACTTAACTAACCTTTTATATGGACTACTGAATTTTGCTTTTACATATTCACTTTGCAAAAACAATAATACTAATACTTCATCTCTGGCTGAAAACATTATAGTTGCTGAATATTTACCTGATCTAACATTAAGGATTCTTCATTTTAATTGAGAACATTTCCTCAATTAATTTTAATGAATTTCTGATCTCATTACCACAAATCAATTCAAATGGACTAAACAAATTTAGTATCAGTTGGTAACAGAAACAAAAAGATTTTTTTGTAGAAAAGGAGATTTTGGGATTATTGGCTCTTCAACAATTTGAAGTTGATGTCTGACAAGGTAACAGAAATATTAATCTACACTGACAATGATCCACTGACATTTGCCAGAAAGTTTAAAATTCAGAGGATGAGACTATTCAGATGGAGTATTTTATTTCAACCATACAATGGATATTTAGGTTGGATGCCTGGTTTGTGTTGCAGAGTGAAGCCAACTGAAGGGTTCAATTCCTGCACTGGCTGAAGTTACCATGAAGGATGATTCTTCTCAACCTCTACCCTCACCTGAGGCTTGGTGACCCTCATGTTAAACCACCACCAATCATCTGTCTGTAATGAGACAGCAACATAATGGTCCTCTGGAACTATGGTGACCTTATTTTTAACAATTGTATAATATTTTGCAGCATTCTCACACATTAAATCTTGAACTTATTTCATCATTTTATAAGTGTTGAGATTATATAATGATGAATGGATAGAAGTTTCATGTTTTGTTGTTTGTGATGCAATAGGTTTTTGAAATATCATACGAAAACTGCATTTTTTAAACTTTATTTTAATTGTGGACTGAATTGAAAAAAAAGTGCTATTTTACTAAGGATTGAGGAAGGAATTGCTGTACTTTTTAAAAGTTATTGAAACTCATTGTAAGTCATGTTTATACTGTTGCTCAGTAAGAGGAGGAGAAAGTGCACACTGATGGCATGATACTGGAGCATATTTACAAAGTGAGATTTAGCCAGCAATACATAGCTGATTAATTTGTGCAATTGTGACCAGCTGTGGATTCAAATGTCATCTACCTGGTTCCTGGATAGCTTGCGGGTGCAAATTATACAGGGAGAAGCCCTTGAGGGGTGGTCTCTCTCTCTCTCTTTTTCTTTCCCTCTCTCTCCAGAAAAATACCTGAAGCTAAGCAAAGCAAGTTGTTTTCTTCCAATAGTTACTATAAGCTGTGGCTTTCAAATAATAATTTGTGAACCAGTCACTCTGTTTCCTGTGAAGTGAAGTTCACTGAACTAAAGCATTTGAATCCTAAGGACTGGTGCCATTGAACTTTTTTGCCAGTATTTTCTTCCAATCCATCCATAAGCATAATTGTTTTGTCTGTGTATCTGTGGAGGGCTTTAGAGAGTTGGAGTTATATGTCAACAGTTCATAGTTTCCCTGTGGTTAAAATCTGTTTAGTTACAATGAATCTGCTTAATCTGGTTGATGGACAAATGTTGATAAGGACACTGGAGAATTCTTTAAGTAGTGCCATGGGATTGGTTTTGCATCCAAATTACAGGAGACCTCAAATTAACATCTTGAACTATATTACAAGATCAATACATCTTACTCAAGCATGACACATCTAACATTGCCTAAATATTATGTTCTGTAAGGTTCTGAAGGAGTTAATGTTGAAGTTACACTGGCTCCTCCCAACATGATGATAATGTCAGACTTGGAAAGAGATGGATAGTGATAAATATAGAAGTGATTACATACATGAATGTATAAATATTTACTGTAGAGAATAAGGCTTAAGGAAGATCTTGTATAATGCACAGTTTCTGAAATTGTTAACATTGAAGTTACATTTGCTTCATTCAACCTGATGATATTTCAGTCTTTGTGGAGAAGAAACAATGGAGGGGAAGCAATGGGGTAGTGGTATTATCACTGGGCTGTTAATCCAGAGACCCAGGTAATATTCTAGGGACCTGAGTTTGAAACTTGCCACAGTAGGTAGTGGAATTTAAATTCAGTAAAAATCTGGAATTAAGCATCTAATGATGACCATGAATACATTGCCAATTGTCAGAAAAACCCATCTGGTTCACTAATGCCCTATAGGGAAGGACATTGGCATACTTATCTGGTCTGGCCTTCATAATTCCAGATCCACAGCAATTTGGTTGACTCTGAGATACCTTCTGGGCAATTAGAAAAGGTCAATAAATGCTGGCCTTGGCTGCAATGCCCTCATCTTGCGAATGAATATAAAAAGAAAATTAGTCTTACACTAGGCCCCACCGGAGACATTCATGATATACCTGGCTCTTGCTGGTTGTGGTTATGCCCATCTAATTAATGCTAATTATACCTATCATGCAATAAAAACTAAAACTTGTCATGTAAAGTAAGTGCCTCTTCTTGTTAAGACTCTGTAGTAGTCTATCCTGTACCATTGATAATTAAGCTCTTTGGATTTAGCATCGAAAGGTGGATTGGTGGCAGAGAAGTGTCCCAATTATCAGTTGCCAGTGGTTAGTACTCAGACCCATACTTTACTGATGCAACAGACTACAGTACCTCTGCAAGTGTCTGCAGTGGGGCTTGAACCTATAACTTACTAACTCAGAAGAGTTCTAGCCACAGGTGACACTAGACTTGAGAAACAGTAATGCGGTATGAGTGATGCATCATACTTGCAGCTTAATTTTTCTAGCTCTGACAAGAGCTTCCACCTCCTCAATGTGTAGTTGTGTGACCATAGTGGAGGCATTATGCAGATGAATGTCCAATATACTGAAAGCAGACACTATGCATTCCTCTGTTACACTGTGACAGCTGCAATTCAACCTTCAGGGCCAAGTTACCAACTATCCTGAACTTTGTGACCATCACATATTTTGGCCATTTGCCCCAGATTTTCAATGTCTCTTCAAGTCTTTTTTGCACATGCATTTTTATGTGGCAGGCATGTGGCTTTTGTTTGGGGCTGTCCTCTGGGTGTACTGGGTGGGCAGAGGGTGGAACTGGTAGATGGCAATGTCAGAATTGGCTGTGGCTTCTGTGAAGAGAAGGGAGAGAAAAGAACTTTTAAGCTTTGCCAGCAAAACCCACACAGTTTGCATCTTCCTTCACACAGCTGCAAACTGAAATTGGTCTTCAGTTATTACAGAGAGCTAGTGTGGGATGGTCAGTGACACCCTCGCTCTGCTCTCAGTTTTTCTGGCACCCCCAATCCTCCCCAGCTCTGTCAGGTTTGTCTGCAACTCACCAATCTCAGTTCACCAATACTTTGCCCCTCCCAACTTTCATGGGTTTTCCAGCAATCTCCTGCCACATCTCAACCCCAACCCTATCTTGACAGGTTGTCCAGCAAATGCCTTGTCTCACTTCTCTCATTTTCCAGCAACCCCTTGTTATGTTGCCATTGGTTTGCCAGAACTCCCAACAATTCTTTTCTCCATCCCCTTGATTCTAAAGGCTTTTCCAGCCCCCATCCCAACAGCAACATAATCCTTATTTTCAGAGTCAGTCACATTTTTATGGCAAACCAAAGACTGGCTACTTGGAATCGAGGCTCTCCACTACTGAAATGGTTCATAACTGTTCCACAGCCAACATCTTCAAGTATGCAGTATGAATATGATTAAGTGTACCACAAAGAATCTCTCAGATAACACCGTTAGTATCCTCAAGCAAGACTTCCATTGCATGGATCTTTCAAGAGGAGGAACCTGTTCTGCTTGGGCCTAATGGATCTTAAGATTTATGGTGATCTGTTGCACATCTTGCCATCGTAACGCATTACATTCCCTGCAACCAGCTTCAAATGAGAAGGTGTGGAGGAGGAAGGGGAAGAGAGGGTAGAATCCAGGAAGGCCCTTTCAGCCTGAAATGTACTGAAAGAAATAACTGAAGTGTCATACTGGTAACCACATCACCGATTCTCCTATTTACAAACAGGCTCAGTCTTAATCTTCATCTGTCATTGACCATCATAGTACCTTCTTGGCTGCAACACAAAAACAAAAGCCAACATAAAATACACATTCCAATCCAAATTTATAAATTAAATACGATGCACTGCATACAAAACTACATTAATAATCCTTGTGTATTCCCTTTAGAGTCTGGCTTTCTTATGCCTTTGCTTATTCCAAACTTCCTATTAGGTGTTACCCAGTGAGTGTATCTTTGGTGGTGGAAGGCTGCTAACTTTCATGATTGAACGCGTGGCAGCAGCTTGGCCTGGCTGGCTAAAAGGCAATAGCAAAGGCAATGGCAATGCTGGGATAAAGAATACCATCATCTTGAGAGAAGTCAATTAGGTTTGTGCTGAAGTACAGGTGATTCCAGTAATTTGTTAGAAGACAGGCTGTGGACTACATTGCCACCCTGAAAACGCATTTGAACACTGATGATAAACTTCTATTGCAGCACTCTGATGTTGATTGGCTATTGTGCTACAG
Source organism: Chiloscyllium plagiosum (assembly GCF_004010195.1). NCBI lineage: Eukaryota > Metazoa > Chordata > Chondrichthyes > Orectolobiformes > Hemiscylliidae > Chiloscyllium > Chiloscyllium plagiosum. Next base: position 141,757,444 of record NC_057711.1, on the reverse strand, counting down.
TGGAAGCTGAGACATTGATACAGCATTAGATAGTCATTGTGATTCCACAGGTGCAGTTGGATTGGTCTCCATGTAGAAAAGGTGAGTTCCAAACTCTGTTTAAAGCCCTGTATCAAACGGATGCCAGATTCTTCTTTGCTTCTTGCATGCACTGCAAACTTTCTGGTAGACTTACCAAGTTCAACCCAGCCCAATCTGAACAGTCCAGGTTCCTGGCATCACCTGAGCCTAAGGAAGCCATATGTGTGATAATGTTCTTCTGTTTATTTTATGTATTATTATTTTTATCCAAGAGCCTTGTTGTCCTCTGGTCCATAGAAAACTTTATCTGAGTAGTTCTGGAGAAAAACTTTGACATTGCACTCCTATCTAGCTCACACCTATACTCTCCTGGTTTCATAATCTTCCTGTGGTGTACTCGTCTGCAACTTGACAGTCATGAAGTTTTACAGCATGGAAACAGGTCCTTTGGTCTAATTCATCCACATGGTCCAGACTCCCAGTCTGATCCAGTCCCACTTGCCAGCATTTGACCCATATCGCTCTAAACCCTTGTTCATATACCCATGCAGATGTCCTTTAAATGTTGCAATTGTACCCACCTCCACCACTTCATCTGGCAGTTCATTCCATACACGCACCACTCTTTGCCCCTTAGATTCCCTTTAAATCTTTTCCCTCTCACCTTGAACCTATTCCCTCTAGTTCTGGAGCCCCTCAGCCTAGGAAAAAGACCTTGGCTATTCATGCTATCCATGCCCCTCTTGATTTTTAAGGTCGCTCCTCAGTCTCTGACACTCCAGGGGAAAAAAAGCCCAGCTTATTTTGCCTCTCCCCATAACTCAAACCTCAAGTCCCAGCAACATCCTTGTAAATCTTTTCTACATGGTCACAAGTTTAACAACATCCTTTCTATAGCAGGGCAACCAGAATTGTACGCATTGTTATAAAAGTGGCCACCAATGCCCTGCACAGCCGCAACATGGGATCCCAACTCCTACACTCAATGTTCTGACCAAGTAAGACAAGCGTGCCACAGTTTGTCAAACATCTCCTTAATCACCCGGTCTAGACCTCCTTGTTTGGCAACACCCCAAGGTCCTACCATTAGGTGTATAAGTCCTACCCTAGTTTACCTTACCAAAATGCAAAACCTCACATTTAACTAAATTAAACACCATCTGCCACTTCTCAGCCCATGAAGATCCTGCCTTTATACTGGCCTCTATGATAACCACAGGATTTCAAGTATGTGAGGATCTGAACTGGTTGCTAAAAATGTGGAATTGAGTGACAGTGTATTTGTTATTAGTATCTTAATGCTGTTCCTTCACTGTCTAGGCAGGTTGAAACTCAAGTATTTGGAATCAAAATGTACAGGTTGCGATGCAAAGACAAAGTAGAAATTGTGTGTTTACACCAGTTGTAGCCAATATATCAGAAGTAAATTGGGAATGAAGTTGGTTAAGTGGGGTCAAAAATAAAGGTACTGTCATCTTCAGCCCTGTCAGTGTCTACAACCTCGGTAAGATCCTTCCCATAATGGTTGGTGCCCTCTTCTCCTCCAACAGAGAAGAATGCTCTGGTATGCCCTTTTCTCTCCAGTTTATTGCTAATGCCAGCTTCTTCTGCATGACAGTGTGATATGTCTTGGCGAGTGTTGTAGAATGTATTTGGCAATATCTCTATCATAAATGAACAGCTGGTAGTCTGTGGGTGAGAGGCTTAGACAAAAAGGTTGAGGTTAAGTATGTGAACATTACTCCAGTTTTGCTTCTGGTTGTAAGCTCCTGGCAATGTAAGTAACCTAAACCTGAACAAAGTGCATATTGACTGAGATTGCATTAGGGTGGCAGGGTAAGGGCACTTTTTAGTTACCTGCAGGGTCAAGCAAGAGATGAGACAGAAAATTGAGCCCACAATTTTTATTAAACAGTAAGCTTTTAGGTTAAAAATGTCTGGTGGGGTCCTCTATTGTTTCCATCATCAGAATTGTTGCTGTGTAGTTAGAGAAGATTATTGTTGGCTTGTGTAAGTTTGAATTTTTCTATTAATTGCACTGTAAAGGAAAAAAGTTGGGAATCTTAAATTCAATGTTGACTGGCATTGGGAAATAAATACTGACAAGTAGTCTTACAGTATATGTACTTTCAGGGCAAGGATAGTTGTGAAAGGATTCTATCATTTAGGATGAATCCACATCCTTTTAACAATGGGGATTAGCTACTCTTTTCATGTCACAATCCATGATACTAAGTGTATAGGTGACTTAAAAATATATTTAAACAAAGATTATGGTGAGAATTTTTTTAGAAGATTATAAATTGAAGTATAGACACAGATGGCCGAATATTCAATGCAGCATGATAGTTCCTGTGCTGTTAGGACCACAGGAATGCCATCTGTGAATGCAAACAGTTGAATAATGAAGATTGCATGCTTTGAATGACATGGAACATTTTTCCTGTTTTTATTTGCAAAGAGGAAATAGAGTTTAGAAAGTCATGTTTGAAATTATGAAAATGGGGGGCAGAGTGAATGGAGAGACTATTTCCAGTTATCAAGGGCTTGAAACAACGGGGCATAGAGTTGAAATTACTAGACTTAGGACAGAGTTGGAGCAACTTTAACAGAAGATTGCAAGGTTTTTAATTCCATACCATGGTTAGTAATTGAAGAAGGGATGGGGTTATAGGGAAGTTATGGAGATTGCAAGAGCAGGAAACTTAACAACTGGGATGCCTAACTTGGGTGCAGCTAAAATTTCAATGTCCGGGTAGTGGGTTTAAATTTAGACATTACATTAGTAGTGGGTTTCTCATGTGTCAGGCCTCTCACTGTCTGAGGCGAGTTCCCATGTGCAATACGTTTTAGTGCCACGAATACTCATTATATTAAAACCTTCGTAACTATGTTGTACTTTCAAGGTTATCAGTGTCAGTTTGAACTAGTTGGATTTATGCAGTTGTTTCTGAGGATAGTGGTTATCTTTGTTGATCTCTGCCACAGAAGAGTAGACAGTAAGATAATGATGGCTTGCACGGAGGTTCGAAACTGGCTAGGATGAGTCAGGGATGAGGTGATGTGATATGGAAGTGGCTGGGACATGGGAGGAGTAAAGAGGGATCTGAGAGAAGGAAGAAGGTGTGGTCAGCACATCACTTGTTTATCTAGAATGCAAAGAGTAATCTGCTGCAGTCATGTGACTAATAAAACTTCCTAGGACCAGGAAAGGCTATCATTCTTTGTGCAACCAGCCTGTAACTACAGGTGAAGAGTCATGCTGATTTCCCAAGGAACTTTCACAGTGAGAAAGCTTGTAGCCCTACACATCTGCTACAGGATATGCAGGAAAGTGCTTGACCATCGTCAGCGGCCGGGGGGGGGGGGGGTCTTTGTTCAAAAGAATTCAGGACATCTGCTCTTATTGTCAATAGGTGATAGCATTTGTTCACTTGTGGAATGGGTGGCAGTATTTCCTTTTGACCAAGGGCTGGAAGCTGCACATATTTTACTGTTGGATAACTGAATTTCTGGTTTATATTGATGACTCTTAAACTCCTACTCAACAGGAAAATAACTTGTAATTTAATAAGCTGAGTAGAATATGCACATAATAGAACAATTCTGATACATTTTCATGTATACCATACGGAGCAGATTTGAATTTATGAAGGTCAGCTCCCTAATCTTGACTGTTCTGGAATGTCAATGTCTCAATACCTTTACAAGCTAGGAAAACAAAGGCCGAAACCGAGATAGTAAGATAGTTGGGAATGTGCATACATGAGGGAGAGCGAGAAAACATTGTGTAAATTACATTTACTGACCTAAGGGATCAAGGGACAGAGAGAGGGAGGGAGAGACAGGACGGATGCTGGGGGAAAGGTTAACTCTTTGTGGTCTGAGTTTGAGTGTACACTTGCTGTCATGGATAGAGTGTTTGCGTGTTGTTCCCTGGAGGTAGAGATCTGGGAATGTTATGAATTTAATTTGCATTTTGGGAATCTAAGATGATTTTAAAAAAAAGCCATTTTGTAGGACAATGATACTGGCCATGTTAGCGGAGTGAAGTTACCTCATGAACTTTTCCACATAGTTTAGACTAGTCTCTCATTATGTACTGTTAAAATAGAACTTACCTAGCTAAAGGCATTTGGCCTAGCTTGATCAGGGTTTCCCACTTTGATGTGCATGTAGCTTAATTAGTCAAGCATACTCAGACCTGTCACTTAATTTTTCTTTCTCTACAAACTTTTGTCTTTTTATTGCTGCTTATCTGATTAAGGACAAGTGTTTAATTTTAGTAACAATTTCTGTGTAAAGGCAGTTTGCAGCAATAAAGGGGAATAGCCTTAGGGGTTAGAGCAGGCGCCGCTACTCTGCTAATGGTTTTAAAACCTTAGCAAAAATCTGGCTTGTAGGTATTTATGTTATAGTGTGACATTGATGTCATTGGTAAGTAAAGCTAATAATTTAAACTAAATTGTTTGTAAGAGTTTTACATTCCGGACTGCCACAGAATACGATCTCTGGGACAAACCAAGAGAGGCTTAAGTAGAGTCCACTAGGGATTCCCTGAGCCGTCTCGAATAGATACATTAACAACAGTATGTTTATCTTGTTCAAATAACTGCTTGCTCAGATTTGGGAATCCAGATCAAATTGACTGTTGGATCCTGGGTAAGAGGGCTATTCCCTGCAGACATTGTTGATAACTCCAGAGTTTAGAAGAATAGTAGTACAAACAAACTCATACCTTCACTACAGCCAGCCCAAAACACACTTTAGGCTTGCTCAATATACCTTCAGAGTCACTGGAAACTCCCTCCCTAACAGCATTGTGGATCTATCTACAGCACATGAACAACAATGATTCCAGAAGGCAGCTGACCACTACCTTCAAGGGCAACTAGGAAGGGGAAATAAATGCTGGCCTATCCAGTGATACCCCCATCCCAAGAATGAATAAAAGCAGCTCTGCCTCGACTAGTGCAAAGGGGTACAACAGTACACACTGTAGAGAGCATTTTTGTCATTATCTGCTGTACATGGTACAACCTGATCATGCAACATGAATATATTATATAACAGGACAACTGGGGATTGCAACACTCCACCTCAAATAAGGAGGGCCCACATATGAATGAACCTTTATTGGATGCCATGGCCATGGAGATATGTGCATGGGATACAAGAGACAACATTATCTACACAAGGTTCAAAGAATGAGGCATCTACATGACCATTGTCTCCTCAGAATTCCAATGCCTTCCTGAGGGGTAGATCTACCACTCCCATTCTCCTTTGTGAAGGCACCTATAAACCCTTGTCCTTTGCTCCATCCAAGCTGCCTGATCAGGCAGCAGGTACTAGTGATGCCATCTGGAGGGAAGGGCATCCTCAACTTTGCCCTGATGACATGGAGGGGAATCTACAAGGTGGCATAGCTGAACTGTGGGCTGCTCTCTGTCTAGTACAGACACTTCCCTTGTAGTTAAAGGAATTGAGATAATAAGATGGGGTGGGTATCCCCAGGACAGGTCCCACGGAAAGTTGGTAGAGAGTGATGGGAGGTTTCAAAAAGTAGAAGTACTGATAGAATGGTCATGATGCACATCCTCCTTGATTATCCAGCATGCTCTTTTTAATAGTCCATCTGTACCAGCTGTATCGTTGACTTATGACCATTCTCAGCAACGTAAAACATCTCCTGCTGTGAAATCACCCATGTCTCCTGTGCACAGTAGAATTACATAATAAATGGCAATAAGCAATAGAGGAGAATAAATGGTGCACAGTTCCAGTTCTGCTGACAGGAAGTGTGCCTTGATTAAAATTCTGGTCCAAGTAAAAAAAAATTGTTGTCAGTGGAATATTTCGGTTCTTTATCTTTCTAGAACTGTTTTAATAATTTAGTTTCTCAAATAATATCTAAATTGAGCAAAGTTGGGTAAGGGTAAAGTGCTAACCATGGTTGTGGATGGTTTACGGTAATCTTTTCTGGGCCTATAGATTCTGATTGACTGTAGTTACACTTCAATACATCTGGGAAAACGGTCAATAAACGCAACACATCAGGGATAAAGCACTTGTGGGGTGGATAATGCTTCAAATGGCCACACTACTCTCGGGATCTAAACTAATGCAGGTTGCCTTGCCTCAGATTCCAACTAAGTTTTTCTATTCTTTCAGAATTTATAGGTTTTTTTTGGCCGTGCCTCTTTTTAAGCAGTGAAGTACCTTATGGCAGTGACATCAGGAGACATTCTGCACGAAAGAATCCCTTCAGAATAGTTTGTATTCTGTACCAGACCTGCATCCATCTGCTGGACTTCCAAAGCAAGCTCACTTCATTGGTTTGCGAAATGATGGTTCTGGTATGGCTTAAGCCAGGTAGCACCATACGTTTGGAGCCGCTGTTGGTGATTACTTGTAGCATGATTATTTCTAGCATTTTTTAAAGCAAAAGAACGTGTGTAGATCCGATGTGACTGGAATGGCTGCTGGCGTTTCTGATATTTTTGATCCTGGCGTCAATGGAATGATTGGAGTTGATGTTTGTAAATAAGGTCGGGTTATGAGTCAGTGGCTATGATACGGCAGCTGGCACAACAACTTGCAATATTTCTACAATACCTTCAACGGGTGAAATGATGTTGGAGCTGGGGTATTCCCAACTGGTGCTGAATGTGGTGTGGTTACAGCAGGTGTGTGTGTGTTGTTCCAGCAGTGAGTTTATGCTTTAGCCGATATTCCTGACAAATACCGGTGTGATGGTTTGCACGTCAGAGTGCAGTGTGCGTTAGAGAAGGAAGAGGGGAAGGTTGCTTCTCCTTTGAGTAAACAAGCACTTGTCTGTCTGAGAGAGGGAGAGAGCTCTGTCGTTCCCACCCACAGGACACCGAGTGGCCGCTCCTCCTTCCCTCCCCCCACCCCCCCACCCAGCTGCTATAAAGAGCCGCTCCCTCCTGCTCGCACTCGGGTTAACATGGCGGTGTAGACCATCCCGGAGGCCGGCATCTCACTCAGACCGAACCTGCCGTGAGCGGAGAAACAGCCCTTTACCACCCACCCCCGGGAAGGCCGCCGACTCACGCAGACGGGGCGAGTGCGGGACAAGACATCGCTTGTTGGGGAACGGTTCTGGCATTTGAGGGGGGGGTGAGTGACCGAGGCCCCAGGCGCCGCCAAGTTTGTTGAATGAAACTTGTTCTTGTTTTGTTTCCTTTCACCTAGTCGTAGAGGGGCGGGGGTCACCTCTTCACGGCCGCACGCCGGTGTCGGTGGGAGGAGATTATAACCCCCCCCCCCCCCCCAGATTGTTGCTCCGTTTTCCTCAGTCCGTTGACGATCGTTTTTTTTGGGGGGGGGGGGGGGGAAAGAAGCGCGAGATGACCCAGTGACCCCTCGCACCATTGAGGCACGGCTCCGTGTTTACACCGACCGCACACTGGAAGCGCGAGCTTCACCTGCCCCATGTGCGCCGGGCCCGCGCTCCACACCAAACTCGGAACTCCGCCGGCCCACCCCCCATTGTACACATTGGGTGACGGGAGCGCGGCGCGCGGGAGCCCGCAACATTTGTCCTTCCAACCCCAAAGTCCCCAATCCCGTATCCGCGCGCGACGTTAGCCAACAACACCTTCCTTCCCCCCCCCCCATACACTTCCCCGTGCGGTTTTGACCCGAGTGTCCGCGCGTGGCGCTGGCCATTCCCGCCTGCGACTTTGACGCCACCCGCCCCGAGCGCGTGTGTCGGCGTTGACAACCCGCACAAACACTGCGTGACCACGCGCGGTTCTGAATTCACCCCCCCACCACCCCCCCATCGTGTCTGCGCGTGACACTGACCACCGCAGCTCCCCACCCCCACAACTGCCACTCGCGTGCTGCTTCTGGCAAGCCCTGCAGCCCTTATCGTCCCCCAGCCCCCCATTTCCGGGGGGGAAGAGAAGAGAAATGGTCAACTCCATGCCTTCCTGCTTCTGCTGGAATTTCCATTTTAGGTGGAAAGACCCCCAGGTTGACATCTCTCCTGCATCACCGGCAGTTAAGGGCCATTCTAAGGCAACTTGTGGTTTGAAAGCAAATTGAGATGAGATCGTTAGGTGGTCAGGTACTAATGGCTGTGGTAAAGCTCAAGCTGAATGCAAACATCTTTAAGTTCCTGAGTTGCACCCAGTTTTTAACCACCCTGTCCAATGGGATTTAACCAGAAAGGACCAAACAGTGAGTACAGAGATGGGGCCCAGTCTGATCTCTATACTTCTCAACCCTTTGCCCCCAATCTGCAGTACTGCTTGCCATGTGTTTTATCATTAAGTTTAATGTCTGCAAGCAATATTCTGCATGTTTAGGAAGATAAGTTTTTTGTTAACTCAATGAGTATTTGAGTCACTTGCAGCATGGTGACAGTGGTTAGCACTGCTGCCTCACAGCACTAGAGACGTGGGTTCAATTCCCACCTCGGGCAACTGTCTGTGTGAGGTTTGCACGGGTTTCCTCCCACAGTCCAAAAATGTGCAGGTTAGGTGAATTGACCATACTAAATTGCCCGTAGTGATAGAGGAATGGGTATGGGTGGGTTACTCTTCAGAGGGTCGGTATGGACTTGTTGGGCCGAAGGGCCCGTTTCCACACTAAGTAGTCTAATCTAATCTTTTGCTTGGGCACATGCTATGATTTACTTGTAGATATTTAGGATCCTATGTGCATGGTGTTCAGCTAAACTAACCTGAAGTCTGCAATAAAAGCAAAATGCTGTAGATGTAGGAAGTCTAGAATTAAAACAATACCTTAAATCTATTGCAGTCTTCAGATCTGATCAGTCTTAAGAGTAAAACAAACCAGGGCAAGACTTTCAGTTAAAAGTAGGGACTTGGGTAGTGTTGTGGAACAGAGAAACCTAGGTTTTCAGGTACATAATTCTTTGAAATTTGGGTCAAATATGGGCAAGATGGTTAAGGTGTTTAGCATGCTTGCCTTCATTTGAGTATAGGAGCTGGGATGCCATGATGTGTGTGTACAAGATGTTGGTGAGGCCTGTTCTAGAGTACTGCATCTACTTTTGGCTGCCCTCTTACAGGAAGGATGTTATTAAACTAGAGAGAGAGTTCATAAGAGACTTACCAGGATGTTTTGGGAATGGAGGGTTTGAGGTATGGGGCAAGGTTGAATAGGCTGGGACTTTTTTCATTGAAGTGTAGCAGATTAAAGTCACCTTTTTATAAGAGGTTTATAAAATCATGAGGGGGTATAAGATAAGGTCAGTGGCAGGTGCTTTTTCCCTAGGGTGGAGGGGGGAGAATCCAAAGGGTTTTAATGAATATATTAAAGGACAAAAGGGTAACTAGGGAGAGAATAGGGCCCCTCAAAGATCAGGAAAGTGACCTTTGTGTGGAGCCACAAAATGGGGGAGATACTAAATGAATATTTTGCATCAGTATTTACTGGGGAAGAGGATATGGAAGATATAGACTGTAGGGAAATAGATGGTGACATCTTGCAAAATGTCCAGATTAGAGGAGGAAGTGAATGTCTTGAAACGGTTAAAGATGGATAAATCCCCAGGATCTGATCAGGTGTACCCGAGAACTGTGGGAATCTAGAGAAGTGATTGCTGGGCCTTTTGCTGAGATATTTGTATCAGATGAGGTGCTGGAAGACTGGAGGTTGGCAAACATGGTGCCACTGTTTAAGGGCGGTAAAGACAAGCCAGGGAACTTTAGACCGGTGAGCCTGACATCTGTGGTGGGCAATTTGTTGGAGGGAATCCTGAGGGACAGGATGTACATGTATTTGGAAAGGCAAGGACTGATTAGGGATGGTCAACATGGCTTTGTGTGTGGGAAGTCATGTCTCTCAAACTTGATTGAGTTTTTTTTTTGAAGTAACAAAGAAGATGGAGGGCAGAGCAGATGATGTGATCTATATGGACCTCAGTAAGGCATTCGACAAGGTTCCTCATGGGAGACTGATCAGCAAGGTTAGAACTCATGGAATACAGGGAGAACTAGCCATTTGGATACGGAACTGGTTCAAAGGTAGAACTTAGGGTGGTGGTGGAGGGTTGTTTTTCAGATTGGAGGCTTTTGACCAGTGGAGTGCCACAAGGATTGGTGCTGGGCCCTCTACATTTTGTCATGTACATAAATGATTTGGATGTGAGCATAAGAGGTACACTTAGTAAGTTTGCAAATGACACCAAAATTGGAGGTGTAGTGGACAGTGAAGAAGGTTACTTCAGGTTACAACAGGAACTGGACCAGATGGGCCAATGGGCTGGGAAGTGGCAGATGGAGTTTATTTGAGATAACTGGAAGGTACTGCATTTTGGGAAAGCAAATCTTAGCAGGACTTATACACTTAATGGTAAGGTCCTAGGCAGTGTTGCTGAACAAAGACCTTGGAATGCATGTTCATAGCTCCTTGAAAGTGGAGTCGCAGGTAGATAGTGAAGGTGGCGTTTGGTATGTTTTCCTTCATTGGTCAGAGTATTGAGTACAGGAGTTGCGAGGTCATGTGGCTGTACAGGATATTGTTTAGGCCACTGTTGGGATATTGCGTGAGATTCTGGTCTCCTTCCTATCGGGAAGACGTTGTGAAACTTGAAAGGGTTCAGAAAAGATTTAAGGATATTGCCAGGGTTGGAGGATTTGAACTATAGGGAGAGTCTGAACAGGCTGGGGCTGTTTTCCCTGGAGTTTGAGGCTGAGGGGTGACCTTGGAGGTTTACAAATTTGAGGGGCATGGATAGGATAAATGGACAGGCTTTTCCCTGGGATCGGGGAGTCCGGAACTAGAGGGCATAGGTTTAGGGTGAGGGGAAGGATATATTAAAAACCTAAGGGGCAACTTTTTCCACGCAGAGGATGGTAAGTGTATGGAATGAGCTGCCAGAGGATGTGGTGGAGGCTGGTACAATTGCAACATTTTAAGAGGCATTTGAATGGGAAGGGTTTGGAGGGATATGGGCCCGGTGCTGGCAGGTAGGACTAGATTGGGTTGGGATGGGATATCTGGTCAGCATGGACATGTTGGACTGAAGGGTCTGTTTCCATGCTGTAAGTCTATGACTGTGACTAGGTGGCATATTTTTTTAAGGAGAGAGGAGGAAGACTTATTTTAATAAAAGGACATGGGGGGGCCAATTCTTTTACATAATGGTTTGTGTATGGAATGAACTTCAAAAAGGAAGTTGTTAGAACATTGAGACATTTGGATAAGTCCATGAATAAGAAATGTTTGGACGGATATGGGCTAAGAGCAGGTGTGTGGGCAAAGTTTAGTTTTGGATTACGGTTGGCATGGACTGGCTGGAGGGAGGGTCTGTTTGTGCTATATGAATTGGAGTCCTATTTGATGAAAAATTAGCTGTCATAGTATCTTCAGCACTTAGTTTATGTAGTTTGCAGTTTTATAGAATTCTTTACACTGTTGGAGGTATTTATGTTCCTCAGTCATGCAGTTCTATAGTGTGCAAAATTCCATCTGGTTGATGTCAAAGGTAGATTAGTCTGAAAATGTTCCTGTGATTATATGAATTGGATTGTCCCAATATTTTTGTTTATCCAATTGTGAAGAGCCTATTTTACTATAGCCACTTAATCTAGGTTTCTCTTTTTATAAAAATATTCACTTTCAGATTCAATATCATGCAGTCATGTTATGATCACTATTTGCAGAACATTGTTGTCATATTAACTAATTCTGGGTTACCACTTGTCACTACATCCAGTATGGCTTATAGATTCCGTTCAATAGCAGGTCCTTTGGCCCAGACTGGTCCATGCCAACTAATGTCCATCCACACTAACCCCATTTTTCAGCACTTGGCCCATATCCTTCTAAACCTTTCCCATTCATGTGTTTGTCAAAATGCCTTTTAAGTGTTAATGTATATGCCTCAGAATGAGTTGCCAGCAGTAGTGGCTATGTGTACCACCATCTTAAAAGTTGCCCCTCAGATTCCCATTTATTTTTTCCCCCTCTTACCTTTATGCCCTCATCCTTTTTCCCCACTGATTTGCATTCACCCTATCCTTGCCTCTGATCTCATACTTCTATTCGATTTCCCCCTCAGTCTCCTCTAAAGAGAGGAGGAAAAAAACAAGTCTAGCTTGTCCAACCTCTCCCTATAACTCAGGGCCTTGTCCTTGGCAGTGTCCTTGTAAGCTTCTTCTGCACTGTTTCTAGTTAATATTTCCTACAGCAAAGTGACCGAAACTGTACACAATACTCAGTGCAGCCTCACCCATGTCCTGTACAATTGCACCATAACTTCCCAACATCTCTACTCAGTACCCTGACCAATGAAAACCAGTGTGCCAAAAGCTGCCTTCACTGCCCTGTCTACCTGTGACTACTTTCAGAGAACAGTGCGCCCGAACTCAAGATCTCAATTTCACTATATTCCTGGATTCAGCTTTCCAAAATGCAACACTTCACATATACTACAGAGGAACCTCAATTATTCAAAGGACATGGGTGGGGAGTATTTTGTTTGGATATTTAAATGCCAAATAATAGTTTAGCCAAGCATTGGGACTTGTGATCTTGCTGGATAAGCAGTTCCTCTGTATATTAAGTTCCATTTGCCATTACTTGGCCCACAGCTGATCAAGTTGATCAAGGAGGGTGGCCTCCTCTATATTGGGGAGACAGGCCACCTACTTGTGCAACGTTTCAGAGAACACCTCGGACACCCAGACCAACCAACCCAACCACCCCATGGCTCAACATTTCAACTCTTCCTCCCACTCCAAGGACATGCAGGTCCTTGGACTCCATCGCCAGACTATAGCAACATGACGGCTGGAGGAAGAGTTCCACCTATCGCATTTCTAGAGCCCCTCCCCCAAGTCCCTCCTCCCTACCTTTTATCTTAGCCTGCTGGGCACACTTTCCTCATTCCTGAAGGGCTCATGCCTGAAATGTCGATTCTCCTGCTCCTTGGATGCTGCCTGACTTTTGCGCTTTTCCAGCAACACATTTTCAGCTCTGATCTCCAGTCCTCACTTTCTTCACAGCTGAAGAAGCACTTTCTACAGTTTAAGATCCTTCCTCTGTCCCCAATATTGCCTATTTTAGTGTCACTTGCAAATTTATTAATCATGCCTTATACATTCTCTTACTTAGATCACCGATTTGTATTAAACAGCAATGGGCCTAGCATAGACTATTGAAGCACACCACTAGTCACAGGCCTCCAGCCTGGCATGCATGCTTCCACTACTACCCTCTGCTTCCTCCCGTCAAACCAAATGTGTCCCAATTTGCCAGCTCCCCCAGATTCCATGTGGTCTAACCTTCCAGAGCAGCCTACCATGTGCAATCTTATCAAAGGCCTCACTGAAATCCATATAGACTATGTCCAGTCCCTCCAAAGAACTCTTAAATTTGTGAGGCATGATCTGCCACTCAAAGCCATGCTGACCACTCCTAATCAAACGAACAGTCTTTCCAAATGCATGCATGTCTTATCTGAGAATCTTAAGTAACTTACCTACCACAGATGTTAGGCTTACTGGTCTATAGTTCCAGTTTTTTTTTTTTGCAGCTCTTGAATAATGGCAGAACATTCACTACCCTCCAATCTTTCAGGACCTCTCCTGTGGCTAATTATGATACAGATGTCAGCCAGCCCCCCTGCAATTTCTTCTCTTGCCTCCTGCAAGGTTCTTCGATATATCTGACCAGAACCAGGAGATTTGTCCACCTTCAAATATTCTAATGTCCAACAACACCTCTACTGTGCTATGGGCTGTCCCCAAGATATTACCACTAACTTTCCAAGTTCCCTTGTTCTTTGTTATAAAAATTGTTCCAGAATACTGTCCTGAATGAATTCTTGTAATTCATCTGTGAAAATTAATTTCACTGTTACTGAAACATTTTTAAAGCACATGCTGTAATCTCATTGAGGTTTGTCTGATTTGTTTGATAACATTCATGTGAAGAGTGTTGGGATTTTTTTGTGTAGAAAGCGGTTGTCATAATGTATGCGTCACTGATCTTTACATTTTACTGATATTACATAAAGTCTGTGGTCAACTCTTCCCAGAGTCTTGCACATGTTCTTGTTTAGACTCTTAAATGATTCTACAGTTTGATTAGAATTGTAGAAATTCTATTTTGTATTTTTATAAAATCACACTGCTGCCATCTCCTTTTTTAAAAAAGTGTATACGGCTCCCGGTCGCTCATGTTTTGTAGACATCTTTAGTCATAAAATTGTTCAAGGTATATTTAGTCTGTGTTTTTGCTCTGGAGTTCTGTACATGAAATGGGCAACTGTCATCCTGTCAGTTGATTGTTTGTACACAAGGCTGTACATGCTATTAAATTTACTGGTTTACTCTAATTTATTAATTTCAAATTAAGTGAAAATAAAATGATACTTAAATATTGATTTCAACAGTTTGAAACAAGTAAATTAGTGATTTTTAAAAAACTAAAATTGTTTTATGGATGGAAGGAGTGAATTGAAAATGCTCCCACAAGTTGTTTGTACCTCAAACAGAGAGGTAAAGGGGCTGACCTAACTTTCACAAGTATTTGACGCTGTAAGCAAACAACTGGGGAAAGCCTCTGGCTGTCACTAAACAGTTTACGCATTTAAGTTCACTGACCTAATCTGGCTTCCAGTCCACAAGTACTTTCATTTCTAAACTGGTGTTCCTACTTAGTTTCATCTTTACTTGTTTCTGCATCTCTACCATTGGTAGAGGTAAACTTTTTTCAGGAGATCAGGGCAGTTAGTTTTGATTGGTGTAGAGGAGGAAAGAAGTCTCCTAACTAACCACAAGGCAGGATACTGTATGCAAGATGAAATTTGAATATGTGATTAGAGGGATGGCAGTGATCATTAAGACTTTAATTTACAAATGAAGAAAAATCAGTAGCCTAAAGTTTATTGAATGCTTGAGATTTCTTACAGTAGCACAATTTGGAACTGAACAGATTGCAAAAAACTGATTTGAATATATGTGACAGGAGTCATTAATAAGCTTTAGAGATAGTCTTTCGTAGCAATGACCCCAATATAATTGAATTTGACATCCTGGTTGAAAGGAGAAAACTGTCTACTGCTAATACTTTAACTTCAAATGGGCAACAATGTGGGCATGAAAACCAAGCTAGCTAAAGTGATCTAGGGGATAGGTTATTAGAGATGCAGCAGCAGACATTAAGATATTTCAAAATACTCATTATACATCCCACTGAATTCTAAAGAAGGGCCTGCCATCCATTAGAGAGCATTAGACTTAAGTTTAAAAAGCATTAGAACTGTGCAGTGACAGCATAGATTGAAGAAAGGTTCCACTATTCGAAAAGGGAAGCAGTAAACAAATAGGTAGGATGAGTGAGCATGACATCTGCCCTTCATAGGGGAAGATGTGGGAATGTAAGGTTATAGCTGGGCAGTTAGAAAAATCATGGATAATCAGAAGATGAAGCAGCAATTGAAACTTTTATTAAAAGGAGAAAACACACAGCATGCCCACATCTCTTAATTGGCAAGGCGTGAGTGTACAAAGGTCTGTACTGTGACCTCAACTTTTTCACAATTTTCATTGATTGGTGTGAAGGTATGCCAGTGAAACTTGTGGGAAGACACAAGTGGTTAAAGTAGGCTATGAAGTCATAAGGAGTTTGCCAATGGGTTGAGTGAAGTAAGCAAAAAGGCAGCTGGAGTATAAAGTGGGGAAATGTGCAGCTGTCAGGAAGAAGAGAAATGTCACGGAAAGCAAGTGGAATTTTGGGGAATCTAGGAGTTTCAGCACGATTCACTATGTGCTAATGTCAGTTCTGATATAATACAGTAGTTCTGTTCTTGTGCAATCTCGCGTTATAAGAAAATGGCATTATAGCCACAGCATTTAAACTAATGGGGCTGGAATCATGTTATAGCCAATGCAAGTAAGGAAAGTTTGCGTTCTACAAATGATTCTTCAATCGCATTAAAGCCAATCTTCATTGAAGGAATACATGTTATAACAGAACAGACTGTACAAACTAACTTTATCAAAATGGCCAATGGGGTGCTATCCTTTGAGGGGAATTCAAAATGCAAGGAATTCATGACCTCCCTGAATGGCAGAATGGATTTGGGGCTGTTTGGCTGTCTAACATTCCTATTTCGTGTGTTCGGACAAAGCTCAATTGTATACTTTGTGATAGCTAGATGATCTTTCCTGTTTTTTTTTGTACATTTGTTTCTCTAACTCCTTTTAACATACAAGTGCCTTCCTCAGCTCTGGACTCTTGCAGAATCCAATTTTCTTTTTATGCTACGATTAATGATTGTCTGCTGTCAGACATGGGAACAGACCCTTCGGTCCAACTTGTCCATGACTACCAAATACCCTAACCTAATCTAGTTCCATTTACCAGCACTTGGTCCATATCCCTGTAAATCCTTCTTACTATACCCATCCAGATGCATTTTTAAATGTTGTAATTGTACCAGATTCCACCACTTCCTCTGGCAGCTCATTCCATACATGCACCACCCTCTGCATGAAAACGTTGCCTATTAGGTCCCTTTTTAAATTTGTCTAAACTGTGGATGTGGAATTTGCATGTGCCTCCAGACAGATGCCAAAACAAAATAGTAACGCATTAATTGCATTATTTTTGTTTCTTTCTGGATGGTGGCATTCTTGGAATATTGCACATCTTAGTTCTGAACAGGCTATAGTGAGCTATTTGGTTGACCTGGTAGTGGTTTAATATGGTAGAAACTGACTTGCTGTGCTACTTCAGAGGTTAGCAGAAGAGTCAAATCGTGGTGAGTGACTTGCATGTGTGAATTTTCCTCTCGGCTTCAATAAATTAGTTTAATTATGAGGTCTACATTGTTCCATTTTTTAAAATGAAATAAAATTCCAATTCAAATTGCTGTGTGGATCAAAATTTAATTACTGGAATACTAGTCCAGTAACAAACTGTCACTTAATTGTGTCATTATTTTCAATGTTTCATTTCTGGGATTTGCCAAATTATTTACTGGATTGAGGATTGTCTGTCAAAAGTTAATGGCTGCATCTATATTCCAAATCTACTTGTGCTTTCAATAACTTGTCTGGCTATGATCTCTACACAGATAGGACATTGATCTTACTGATTTTAACGTGGTAATTCTGGATAGGCTGGAACCTTGGATGAACTTTAGTTTATTTGACTTTTTAGTTTATAGAAGTATTGTTACATAGCAAGAAATAAAAATGCTTTGTATCTTTTAAATTCATCTGCTGTAAGGAGGAGACCTTGCTGAACAATACTTGTAAGTTATCCCCATGAATGTGTTGTATAAAGCGGTTTGAATTTTTTTTGCAAATAGTTATACATTTCCATTTTGGAAATGGAAGGAAAGTTAGTTGCAAAACTTAGTCTGTATGGAATGGATAGAAGGAAAGTAGTGACTGAAATAGCTTGAATCATTGTTTGTATCCCAGTAACTAATTAGAATGGTTCTCTAGATGTATTTTCTTTGCTCAGTACAATCTAAGTTGCTGTTAAATTTAGGGAGAGAGGGGAGAGATTAGAGACCTATGCCCTCTAGTTCTGGACTCTCCACCCTAGGGAAGAGACCCTGTCTATTTATCCTATCCATGCCCATCATTATTTTATAAACCTCTAACGTCACCCTTTAGCCTCCGATGCTCCAGGGAAAACAGCCTCAGCCTATTCAGTCTCTCTCTATAGCTCAAATCCCCTCTAACCCTGGCAACCTCATTGTAAATCTTTTCTGAACCCTTTCAAGTTTCACAATCTTTCTGACAGGAAGGACACCAGAATTGCATGCAATATTCCAACAGTGGCCTAACCAATGTCCTGTACAGCCGCAACATGACTTCCCAACTCCTGTACTCAATACTTTGACCAATAAAGGAAAGCATACCAAATGCCTTCTTCACTATCCTATCTACCTGCAACTCTACTTTGAAGGAAGAATCAGTGGTGAATTGATGAAGTACACCAGATCTTGACTACCCTTTGAGATGTGGAAGCGATACTTCCCTTTGAGTCCAGGATTTGGAGACATTGTTGGAAAATTAGATTTTTTTTCAGTCCTACAAAAGCAGAGGTTTGTGCAATTATGGAACTTTTCTGCTTCAGAATGAGGAGAGAGTAGGGTAATTGAATATTTAGAAATGAAAGTACATTTACTCCCTTGCCTAACAAGAATCTAAAGATACCTGTTCAACACAAGATCTTGTGATACAGTTTGAGGGCTAAATTGCCTACAACTTCTATTTAATGTTCTTAATTAGCTTCTATTTTCTGAAGTGGCTATGATCATAAGCATTGTTTTAAAGTGGCCCATGTGCATATCCTGGAATATTTAGTATCGTGGGTGAATCCAAGGCTTGGTAATAAGATTGCTGACAAAATGGAAAATGTTACTGTTAAAACTAGTGTGCCTGTTAGCATCTGAACAGTTTTGGCTTAAGAGTCTTCACCTGGATGTTCTAATGCATGTTGTGCACTACACAGCAAATGCTAGTCTCTATCTTTGTAGAGATGCTGACAGTCCTGTGTGTTTCCACCATTTTTCTGTCTTTCAAATTCTCTGCAAAGGCATCTTGTTACATTGCTGTCTTCTTAAGTAGACTTATTTTCTTCCATTTCACCCCTGCTATGAGCTTCAGCATAGCTCAAACTCATCTGCCTGTATCCCATATCTCATTTAACCTGTCAACCTTGTTCAGATTTTATTGCAAATAGTAGTCCTTGGATTTAAACATTCTTACCCTTTTGTGGTCAAATCCTTTAATTCCTTAATTTAGCAACTGTCTTTAGCACCTCTGCCCTAAGCTTTGGAAATTGCTCCTGGAATCTTTTCTGGTATATTCTTTATTGTTTAAAACCTACCTACCTTCCTTTGATCAAGTTGTTGTTGCCACCTGGTCCTGAAGGCTTGGTGTCAGTCTTTATGGTTTGGTGTTTGCACTTCTATGAAGCACGTAGTATTACTTATTAGCCATATGAAAGGAAACTTTTTGTTGCAAATATCAAAACAAACAGATTTTAATTCTAACTAAGAAATTGAGCCATTATATATGGGATTGCTTTATTACTATTTGAGTAAAAGGATGAAGTCACCATAGTTGGAGGACTGTAGGGCTTCTGTCTGATTAGAGATTTGAGCTATTGGGAGAGGCTGAACAGGCTGGGGCTGTTTTCCCTGGAGCGTCAGAGGCTGAGGGGGTGACCTTATAAAGGTTTACAAAATTGAGGGGCATGGATAGGGGTAAATAGACAGACAGTCTTTTCCCTGGGGTCAGGTGATTACCTTGTGAATTTTCAACCATATGTTTTACCATCACAAGGCCACTTCACATCACCCAAGTTGATCATGGTCTTCACTGGTCTGTTATTAATGCCATCATACATATTTGTTGTTAGCTTAATTTGTCAATTTCTGACTGGTTTCCACACAATCACTGTTCAATTCCCACCTTGGACAACTGCCTATAAGGAGTTTGCACATTCTCCCCGTCTGCGTGGGTTTCCTCCTACAATCCAATGATGTACTGGTCAGGTGAACTGGCCATGCTAAATTTCCCATAATGTCAGGTGCATTAGTCAGGGGTAAATATGGGAGGGGAGAATGGGTCTGGGTGGGTTACTCTTTGGAGGGTTGATGTGGACATGTTCATTTCCTTTGAGTTTACTGTTTGGCTCCTCATTCATTAATACTTTTTAAAAATTTAAGTTCTGATTTGGCTGCCACATCTCTCCCCTGCTGTCCCACTCAACTCCTTTTCCTACAAAACCCTTTCAGAATCAAAATAGAACTCCAATTTCAAATCACTTCACTACTGATGGCTGTGTTATCAGCTGCTAAGGCTGAGTTCTGGAAGTTTGTTTGTACAAACATGTTGGGAGGAGGCGATTTAGTCCCTGAGCCTGTTCCACTTTCCAATAAGTTAATGGATGATCTGATTATAACCACCATATTCTCATCTACCTCACCTTAAAAATAATATTGTACTCTGCTTTTATCATTTTTCTCTGGATGAAAATTCCAAAGACTCGTGATCTTCAAAAAACTTTTGTCTCTGTTAAACAGAATAACCCCTAGGTCCAGATTCTCTTACAAGAAAACCTCTTTGCATTGACCCTGTCAAAAACTCTTGTTTCGATTAAGTGAACTCCAATGGATACCACCCTAGCTTGTCCAATCTTTCCTCAACTCTTCCTCCCTCCTAAACATTCTATTATCTAGTGAACCTTCTTGAACTGCCTCCATCACAACATACACAAATCAGTTCTGCTATAATGTGTGTTTCTTCAACATTAAATTTGCTTTAACATGATTGTAGAATTTACATTAGTAGAACACTTTCTTTACTTGTACATTTGGCTATAATGTGATTCCAGTCCCATTAGTTCAAATTGTGCTGCTATTGCATGATTTTCTTAGTTCCATTCTTGTGCAATTGCACCTATCGCACTGTATCAAAACCAACGGTATTGACATCTCTCCTTAAATAAGGTAAGCAATATTATGCACTGTATTCCACATCCAGCCACACCAATGTGCTATATGACTGACATAACCTCCCTAATTTGGTATTCTGTTCCATTCATGATAACATTCTATTAGTTTTCCTCATTACTTGTAGCACCCACCTTTTGCAATTCATGTACAAGAATTCCTCTGCATCTCAAAACTCAAAAAAGTGAGGACTGCAGATGTTGGAGATCAGAGTCTAATAGTGTGATGCTGGAAAAACACAGGAGGTCAGGCAGCAGAGGAGCTGGAGAATTGATGTTTTGGACAGATGAAGGGCTTTTGCCCGAAACGTCTATTCTCCTGCTCCTCTGCTGCCTGACCTGTTGTGTTTTTCCAGCATCACACTCTTGATCCCAAAACTCTTGAACTCTCAACTTTCCTTTTTCTGCCAAAATAGACAATTTCAGTTTCCCACATTGTACTCCCCTTGTCAGATCTTTGCCCTTTTACCTAACCTGTTTGTGTTTTTATCCCTTTTTGTAGCCTTCCTTATGTCCTCTTCACCGCTTGCTTTCATGCCTTACTTGTGTCATCAGTAAATTTGGCAACCATCCTTTTTGTCCTTATCAACTATTTGGATTAAAATTGTATATGGTTGAGAATGCAGCACTGATTCCTGTGACATGCCACTAGTTACATCTTGCCAATATTAATGTCTACTGTTTACTGTGAGCTAACCAATATTCTCTCCACACCAGTATGTTATCCCCTACATCTTGAGTTCTTGCATTTCCTAATAATCTTTTTGATGTGACATCTTACCAAATGCCTTCTGGAAACCCAAGTTTAATAAATCTTTCAGTTGCCCCTTATTCACATCACCTGTCTAACTTCTTATGACTCCAACTACAACGGATTCAGTTTTTGTTTAACGTCCTTCCCCTTCAGAAAACATGTGGACTTTGCCCCAATGCAATAATGCTACAATGTCTTTTAATAATAGCTTTGAAACATTTTCTTTATGACAAGTGTTAAGCTAACTGTCCTGTATTGCCTTACTTTGTCTTTTTGAACAAAGGAGTTACTTCTGCTATTGTGCAGTCTAATGGCTTTCCCCTGAATCTAGGGAGTTTTAGAAAACAAACCAGTGCTGCAGCTATCTCTGAAGTTATTAGCCCCATTGTTATTACAGGCTCTATCTAGATTGGGTTGGGATATCTGGTCAGCGTGGGTGGGTTTGATGGAAGGGTCTGTTTCCATGCTGTACATCTCTGACAAGCTTGATCCTCCGACTGAAATCTGGCTTGATAAATCACTTTTCTTTTACAAAGGGCTACTTCACTGAAAACACACATGTTATGCTGCAGCTTTGGTTACAACAAAGCAGAAGTTTATTATGCTAAAGAAAAGACAAAATAGAACAATGTGAAAGATTTCAAATTACAAAAATACAATCTCATCTGTCCCACCACTATCACTTTACTCAAATACCAGACAGTTTGCTTCTCTATCACATCTATAGATTACACTTGACTGTTTTCTTTCAATTCTTTAATTGATTAGTTGCACAATTGTGTAAAATTTATTGACTTCAAATAACCCAAACACTGTTCCAATCAAATGGTTCTGGTATGGAGCTTTGACACTAAACCCTTAACATTAAGGAAACCTATTTTCTAACTTTCTACTGAACCAACTCCAGTCTCTCATGAGTATAATTTTAGCCCAGGCCTCTGAATTGAACTAGTCTTTCCAAATTATGGGTATTTTCCCTAAACAAAAACTGTTCATTCTAAACACATCGAATTAATGCTCCTCAATATAAGAGGTCTGTTTCAACTCTTCCAATGAAACAAAACCCCATGCTTTTATATTAAAAGAAAGTTATGGCTCCAGAAAGACCTTCAGTAATACTGACAAGTGAATAATTTAACAACTCATGCACAAACTAAAAAATAAAGCCACTAGTTCAAAATCAGAAATGTAAAAATAGTGTTTAAAAATGTATAAATTGCTCCCTTGCATCCTACAGCCATTTCTTTTAAGATCCTAGGATAAAGTCCATCTGGACTAGGCACTTGTTAACTCCACACCAAAGGTTTGTTCAGTACCACTTATATTGTAATTTTGAGTTCTCCCAAGTTCCTTCCCCTCATTTCTTGATTTTATAGCTCTTTCTGGGATGTTAGGGGTATGTTCTACATTTAAAAACAGATGCAAAAATATACTTAATTCATCTGGACATGGGATCATGGGACATGTTTTATATAAAGTATAGATATTTTAAAATCGGAGCACATTCTGTACACTCTTTTCCCCTCTTTTTAAAATGTTATCTAATCTTCTGACCTGCCACCCATCTTTGTGCAATTATATACTTTAATAAAAGTTTAAATAATAATCCCTGAAATTTTGATACTGGGTTCTCCTTTTGGATTTTTTTCTCATTTCAGAATGTATCTATTCTATATACTCGGGTCCTCTTAACTGTCTGCCATGGCATCTCTATTGACCTAATCCCTAACTTGTTTGTTTGAGATTCTACATTAGCTTGTCTGCTTTTATGCTCTCAAACTTTAAAATACTAGTCTTGGGTTGACTCCTCTATATGAATGTCAAATTCAGTTCTATTATGGTTGCAGCTACCTAGAGGTGTCTTAACTCTGAGCTCCTTAATTAATCCTGTCCCATTACACAACACTAAGCTTAAACACATTGTCTGTTTAGTTCTAGAACAAGCTGCTCCAAGAAACTGAGTATCCTTTGAACTCCTCCTCCTTTTCAAAGTTTTTAGTTGATAAGGAGATTAAAAATCACCCATGATTATAGTCATACCTTTTTGACATGTTATTCCTTTCTCTGTACACTTTGTTTTGGGTATCTGTACGCCACTTCCACATGCAACTTGCATTTGTCATTTCTCATCTCAGCTACAATCTGTAACCTCTTGACCTGTATTCCCTACTCCTACATCAAGCCAATAGATCGACCTTGGCTTATTGAAAATTGTAGGAGAGCTTGCCTGGATCAGCAACTGACATAGCTAAAATGAGGTATCAACATTGTGAGAAACAGCATCCAATATACACAGCTGAACAATTTCAGGACCAATGCACCAGATCCAAGGTTGGTAGTCCTACAACATCTGCTCTTGAATGGTTGTGAGCAATTTAAGTAACTCAACTGAAGGAGTAGGCCTCTACAAGCATTCTGACCCTTGGAATGGGTGAGCCCACCACCTTCATACAAAACTGAGGTATGTCTTTTAGGCAGAAGTGTCAAGTGGATCATGGTGGTCTTAGGTTCTCCATATTGCAGGTGCAAGCCTTCAGCCAAATTGATTCACTCCATGATGCCAAGAAAGGGCTGGAGGCAGTGGGAGTTTGCCCTGACAATTTGGTGATTATACTGAAGACTTGTGCTCCAGAACTAGCCATACTCCTACCCCTTTCCTGATGAAGGGCTCTGGCGATTTTCCTGTTGCTTGGATGCTGCCTGACTTGCTGTGTTTTTCCAGCAACATACTCATACCCCTAGCCATGCTGTTCCAGTGTAGCTATCCAACAATGTGGAAAGTTGCCCAATGTGTTTTACACAAAACTGGACTAATCCAAGCTAACTGACAACAATCATAAGTAAAGCGATTGTTGTCAACCAGTTCAGTGCTATCACAACATTTGTTCAGTAGTAACCTCTACACTGGCACTCATTTTTTGGGTTCTGCTTGGGTCACTTGGTTCTTAGTCCCTTTACAGCCTTAATACAAACATGAACCAAAAATTCTGGGAGCTGTCACAAAACTGAAATCTATAGGACAGAGACTCTGCTGTTTGCTTTCTGGTTGGAGTCATGCAATCACAAAAGATGGTTGTTGGAAGTTTGCCATTGTAACAGGAGTTCACTGGGCTGGATTTTTTTTGTGATCAATACAGTGATATTACTATCTCTGGAGCAGGTGGGGTTTAAACTTGGAGCTCCTGGCTCAGAGGGATGCTACAACTGCAAAATAACCCTATTGAGTTTCTCAGGGAAATTTCTAGACCCAACTACCTTCATCTGATTCAATGATGTTTTTTTTTCCCCCCTATTAGGCCTGAAGTAGGGGTGTTCAACAATTCAAAACTCCCAGTTACTGAAGCAGTCAATTTAAATGCAGCAAAAGGTGGACAACATTTCTGATTTTGGTATAATGAGTAGTAAGTCCCACACGTGCCGATCAGTGACTTTCTCCAAGAGCAACTCAATAATTACCCTATGACACTGCCATTATCCTAGGAGTTACTGAAAATGCAACTAGATCAGCCATACAAATACTATGGCTATAGAGCAGGTCAAAGGCTGGGAACTGAGTAGACCTCCTCATTGACTCCCTAAAGTCTATCCATCTTGCAGTAAGGAATGGTGATTGAAATACAGCTCTCATGCCTAGTTGAGAGCTGTGTCAATAACACTTGAGCTTGACATCATCTTGCTTGACCAACAGCCCATTCACTCCTTCCACAACTGATGCAGTTGTTATCATCTACAAAGGTACTCTGAAACTAGAGTTGTTTCTTTTACAAACCACAATCTCTACCATCTGCTAGGACAAGGTCAACAGATGCACTTGGTGTTTCCATTATTGGTTCCACTCCAAGCCATACACGTTTACTTGGACCTATATTGCCATTCCTTAACTTTCTCTGGGTCAAAATCCTGGAACCCATCCTTTGACAGTATTCTGGGTCTTCCTCGACCTTAATGACTGAAACAGTTTGACAAGGCAGTTCATGACCACCACTTGGACTATTTGAGATGGGCAGTAAATTCCACTCTACCCATAGCAAGCAACATCTGAGCCCTGTGAACAATTTTCAGAAAATATTGTTAATCAAGCTTCTTGAATGGGATTCTCTGTTGTACCATCATGAAACAACAATACCTCTCCAACTTTTTTTCCTAGCTAATATCCTTTCTAATTGTCACATGTCTAAATATTCATGTGTATTCTCTTGCAAAGTTTACTCCTTTTAAAACCTTTGGCCAAATATTGTTTTGTATGGCTTGCTATCAAAGGCTTTATCACATGAAATATCTTTTGGATTTGCACTTTAGACAGGTTAACGCTGCTTTCTGAGTGGAAGTTGGATTTGAGCTTTTTAATAAAACAGCTCTTGCTACCACTCAAACCAGTGAGATGATTTGGACTTACTGGGTTTTGCATTCCTTCTAGGAATTTGTCTCACTGTTTCATGTGGCTGGTTATTTTTGAACCTAGCCTGAAATAGTCCAAGCAAATGAAATGTTTGCCAATTTTGGCAGCAGGAGCATTAATGGAAGATAGATTTGTGTGTTGCGGCAACTTGAGTCATTTGTATCTCCAAAGAAATCTACAATTTATCAAAAGCCAGAAGAAACTTTAGTCAGAAGTTACGTAATGAGGAATCTAAATCACTTCATTCTAAATTGCAGACACTAATATTAAAAGTAGTGTCAATAAGACTTGCATTGATTTGGCACCTTTTTAAATGGAATAAAAATGTTCCTGAATGCTTCAATGGAGAATGAACAAGACCAAAACAAATTGCTAAATGTCTTGGGCATAGGTGACTAAGGTGTTGATTTTAACAAAAGAAGCTCTCTAAAGTGGAGAATGGGAAGAACTTGAAGGAATTCCAGAAGTGCTGTGTGCTACCACAGGGTGGTGCTGTTGGCCATACATTTTAGGATTCTCCCATATCAGTGTTGGTTTTGAATTGGTTCAGCATTTTGTTTTCCCCCTTCATCCTGCTTTTTGGGCTGCAGCTGTTGCATGACTAAAAGAGATTTTAGTTTCAGCTTTCTATCTTTGACTCTACACCAGCACCACTTGTGCATCCAGTCAGTATTTTCCCACCCAATATGTTTGTGCTTTTATTTCCTATACTTGTGTCAACAAACATGAGCTTGGCATGAATTTCTAGTTAAAGTAGCCAATGGGATGGGGCATGGACATTGAGTCTCTTGTAGTACTACAATTTCCATTTGGAGAGGTGGGGGGGTTGACTAAAATGTATGACATAGAAATTTAGGTAGTCCATTTAGCATCTCTAGTCTGTTCTGCCATTTAGCAAATTCATGACTGATCTAACATAACTATCTGCTATTGCATTATGTTCTTTGCTAGTCATACCCAACACATCAGTCTAGTACAGTAACCTGGAATTGGGATTTTTTTTTGAAGTTCCAGATTAGAGGTGGGGGGGTTGACTAAAATGTATGACATAGAAATTTAGGTAGTCCATTTAGCATCTCTAGTCTGTTCTGCCATTTAGCAAATTCATGACTGATCTAACATAACATAATGCAATAGCAGATAGTTCTTTGCTAGTCATACCCAACACATCAGTCTAGTACAGTAACCTGGAATTGGGATTTTTTTTTTTTTGAAGTTCCAGATTTCTTCTGTCCTGTGTGGAATGGGTACAGTGATTTCTGAATAAACTTCTTTGAATTTTTAATATACTGTCTACTTATTCTGGGTAAGGGAAAGTAGGATGGGTATGCACATTTCTGAACACTTAAAATTCAATGACAATTTGCAGTGTGCTTTTGACTTGAAATGAGAGCTTTTAATAGGAATGTTAGAAAATAATTGACTGTTGGTTTACCCCTCAATCTTTCTATACTTGGGAGTAGTATTTTGTTAAGCTGGGCAACTACTGTTTTGTATGTTTGGTGCATAACTCCTTTTAATCACTGACAACCTGGAACATTCTAGAATACGAATTATTTTTCTTCCAATGTTCATCCTGTTTTTTCTTACACAAATTCCAGAGTTAGATTAACTGCTCTACACCCTCTTCACTGAAGTTTGAAAGCTTATTATTGTGTGGATTTTTTTTTTTACAAATAGACTTTGTGTCCTTGACTAATGCTCATAAATATTGGCAGAGACTGGTCATTTGTTCTTGAGAAACATGATTTGCACTGAGTAACAGGGAAAATACCTGATAATCAAATCACTGAATTTTAAGTTTTGTTCCTGAGTCGTTAATGGCACTCTATCTTTGGAGAATATCCAATCTTTTGCAATCTTAAAAAGCTGCTTCTTCACTAAGAGGGGGGTGTGGCTTTCTGGGTGCAATGTGAAGTTTCTTGCCTGACTGTCACTAAGACATGATTTAATATTTATCCCTTAGCTCATCATTTAAGATAGACAGATCATCTGGATGCTTTTTACCTGAACATTTTGTATGGTACCCCAGGTTCTAAAAGAATACTTTGTTGGTATTCATAGAGAAGATCTGGATGATGATCTTTTGAATTTCTAAGCCAAGTCACAAAAAGGAATAGATGTTGTGCATTTTAAAGGTAGCTAAATCTCTGGGTGCTGATGGGATCTGTCCCAGAATATAGAGAGGCAAGAGAGCAAATTACTGGAGCATTGACAGACATCTTTGTGTCTTCTTGGGCCACAGATGAGGTCCCAGAGGGCTGTAGAATAGCCAATTTGTCCCAGTGTTTAAGAGTAATGGGGATAATCCAGAAATTACAAGCCTGAGTGTTTCATGCATGGCTTTGTGTAGAAGAGGTCATGCCTCACTAACTTTGAGGGGATAAAGTGGATAATTGAGGGGAAAAGTAGTTGATGCTGGCAAGGTGGAAACAACTGGCTCAGTCATTGGAGACTGAGGGTAGTGGTGGAAGGATGCTTGGGACTAGTGGTATTCCACATGGATCAGTGCTGGGACTTCTGTTCATGATCAACGTAAATGATTTGGAGGAAAACCAACTGGTCTAAGAAAGAAGTTCATGGACAATACAAAGATTTGGAGTTGTGGATAGTGAGAATTGTCAGAGATACAGGAGGATATAGATCAGTTGGAGGCATGGGCAGAAAAAGTGACATGGAGTTCAGGCAAAAGTGAGGTAATGAATTTTGTAAGGTCAGTTACGGGTGGAAATTATACACAATGACAGAACCCCTAGGTATTTTGATATGCAGAGGGATCTAGGTGTGCAGGCCCACAGATCACTGAAGGTGGCAGTGCTGGTAGATCAGGTAGCTTTTTAAGAAGACTATGGCTTGCTTGCCTTCATTGTAAGGGGCATTAAGTATAAGGGTAGACAGGTTTGTGCTGCAGCTTTATAGAACTTTAGGCCATACTTTGGAATATTGCATACAGTTCTGGTCACCACACTACCAAAGCATCCACATCCTTCTGGAGAGGGTACAGAAAGAGTTTTAGGATGTTGCCCCAGGATTGGGAATTTTAGCTGTGAAGGTTGGATAGACTGGATTGGTTTTTCACTAGAATGCAGGAGGTTGAGGGGCAATCTGATTGGAGGTTTAAAAGATGGTGATTGGCTTGGGTAGACTGAAAAGTAGGAGGCTCTGTCCCAGGTTGGAGAGGTTAATTGGGGACACAGGTTCAGGGTGAGGGGGAGAAATTCTAAAATCCACAAAGCAAGTTTTCCTGTGCAGAGAGTGCCTGGAATGTGCTGCCAGGGGTGGTATTGAAAGCAGATACCATAGTAGTATTAAAGCATGGATGAATGCATGAATGGGAAAGAAAGAAGAATATGGATCCTGTAAGTGAAGACTATTTTAGTAGGGAAGGGCAAAACGTGTCTAAGCAGGCCTGTGTGTGCTGCCGAGCATTCAGTCCTCTGTGGTAGAGAAATCCAAAAATTAAAATTCTCCCTCCCTTCAGGTTTTTAAAAAGTCCTACTACTTTCCTGTTCTAAACTACCCAACCAAGGGAAACATGGTCTCATTGGAGACAAAATTCTAACAGGGTGATGTAGACAGTCATTCCTTAAGCTCAAGGATATGAGCAAGTTTCCTCAATTTCTTCTCCCCAGCAATCCCAAGTATTTAGTCTGGTACAGCTGTTTGTTGTTGATTGCCAAGGAGTAAATGCAATGCGGCCAAAACCAGAGTGCACAGAGTGTTATACAATCTCTCTAAGGCACTGTACAATTGTAGCAGGAAACCTACTCAACTCACCTTGGTGATGAAGGTTGACATAATATTTACATTCCTAATTGCTTGTGGCACCTGCATTTGTTAACTTATCACAGATCATGAACAAGGGCACCCACATCCCTTTGGGCACCACTAGTATTGTCATTGCAATAGTAATCCAGAGAATCCGACTATGGCTTTGGAAATATGGGTTTAAATAGGTTCAAACTCAGTTTTAAAAATCTGGAAGTCTAATGGTGATCAGGAAACTATTGTCTAAAGTAAAATCTCACCTTAATTTTTTTGGGGGAAAGCAAAATCTGCCATCCTCACCTACATGTGACTCCAGGCCCACAGCATGGTGGTTGACTTGTTAACTGCCCCCCTGAAGTGGCCTAACAACCTTTTCATTTCAAGAGTAGTTAGGGATAGGAACACATACTTGCCAGTGATGGGCTATATCCCATTGAAAGAATATGCAAGGGGGGGGGCGTGTAAGGAAGAACTAAGTAGTACAGGTACTGGTGGTTTTTTATACCAGAGTGGATAACTTTACACTCTCTCATTCCATTTGCCATTGCCATGTTCTAATCCATTCATGTAGCCTACACAATATCTTGTAACTTCCTGCAGTACCCTACTATTAACAAGTTGCTATCCTGAGAATGATTTTGTTTTTGCTCTGTGTTCAGATCGCTAATTTTCAGACCATACTGGTATTTTATGCTCCCCATTCACTCAATTTTGTTTTCAAACCTCCTGTGCAAGACCTTTAAAGGCTTTCTGGG
Organism: Chiloscyllium plagiosum; assembly: GCF_004010195.1. Classification (NCBI taxonomy): domain Eukaryota; kingdom Metazoa; phylum Chordata; class Chondrichthyes; order Orectolobiformes; family Hemiscylliidae; genus Chiloscyllium; species Chiloscyllium plagiosum. The sequence goes on along the minus strand of NC_057711.1, from coordinate 141,727,257 downwards.
CATTCCAAGTGTATTTACAATGCAAGTAACATTTTCCCAAAAAAACCCAACAGCATTGTCATGCAGAATTTTACTTTTTAAAATCCATTTGTCTTTACCCATTTCATCCATTCATGTAAGCATGGAGTGATCACATCCTTTATAATCATCATTTTTCTCAATTTCACAAATATCCAACTTTATAACCTCCTTTTCCTTCACTGTGATCTTTAGCTTGCATTCATGCTCTCTTTTTCCCTCTGTTTCTGGTCATCCTTAAGCCACTTCCTTGTATCATCATCCCATTTCTCCCCCTCAGTCAAAGCAAAAATCTCACAGACAGTATAGTTTTACCCCCTTCATCTTTGTTCCAGGCCCAAGAGGGAGAGAGAACAATCATCCTTGTGCACAGAGATAGAAGTTCATGATCTTCTTATGAATAGCAGATTCCTAATGAATTATATAGTCCTTTTTACAGGGAGGAGCATCCAGATAAGGCAACCAATATATTAATTGGGTGACTGTTGCAATCAGCGAGTACCAATAGCAGAGAGCAAGCCCTTTACTATTATACAATGAATGTTTCTAACCTCATTAACTGGATTCATACAATGGATACTGCTCACCTTGTTAAATTGATCTTACATACTAAATGCTTCCAATATTGTTAAATGGCTCTACATAATGAATGCTGTTCCACCTTGTTAACCCATTACCCTTGCCTGCAGCACTCCACTGTTAACTGTATGTTCTTATCTGATCTGAGTCATGCTCAGCTGAACCTCCTTGTTTTACAAAACTCTAACTTAACACTTTCCCTGCCTGCTTATACCCTATACACGTTCTCACTTGAATCTAATGCGGTCTTGAACTTGTTTGCCTCAGTTTATTCACATTTCCCATTGTGCTCCATGCCTTTGGAGGAATGTATATCTGCTACAGATCATGCCCTACCATTTTCATTGCCTGACTACTGTCAAATCTTGTAGTTAATTTTCTCAAGGTCCCATAGCTAATTTGCCCCTCATACCTTTCCCTTAAAGACCCTAGTTTCAGAATGATCGAATCACGTTCGTGTTCAATCATGGTCACTTTCCCAAAGTTTCCTCCTGCAGCAAAGTTATTAAGTGTTATGTAACGAAATGGTCCAATTGAGAAACCAACTTAATATCCTACTTCAGAAACCTATCTTGTACGCAGTCCAGGAATTCATCCTTCAGTTTTTTTTTGCGATTAGGTTTACCTAGCTTTTATACTGTTTCCTGATTTTTAAACTTAATGTTCAATATTTGCTGTTGTTTGGCCTATAAACAACCTTCACTGATGTTCATCACACTTGAAATATTAGCTTGCTCTCCCTCTAATCCACTGTAGCTCCAGTATTTCTTGTTTTAAGTACAGATTCCAGCATCTGCAGTAATTTGCTGCTTCAGATTTGAAATAGAAGTGTGGAATGAGTTTGGGTGGTGCTAAAGCCAGTCTGACTTGCTGATCATTTACTACCTTCAAGAACACCTTGCTGTTTTCTTTTTGGCTGTACTTAGTAAAAGACAATGCCCCAGATATTCTGTTCCCAATCTTGGTCACCCTGTAACCATGTCTGTATATAATAATTAACTGAATCATACTTTAATTAATGTCTTTGTAAATATTGTAATTCAAATAGTACCTCTTTTAAAATTCAGTCTTTTCTAACATTCTGAATTCTCATCCTGTTTGATGCTTGCCCTTTACTTTTTTTTTGTCTAACTTCATTTATTAGTCATAGCTACCTTCCCTTTTTTTAAGGAGAATCCCAACTTCTCTAATCTATCTAATTGAAGTCTCAATACCAGAACTTTTGTTCTTTTCTGCAACTTCTCTCATACCTCTACACCCCTCATGAGGTGTATTGCCCAGAATTGGACACTACCCTCAGTTGATTGCCCTGCTATTCTGATGTAGACTCTTTTTCTCCCCCCCCCCCCCCCCAACAACTGTATACAGATAAATTGTAACTTCCATGCTTTTGCATTCTGTTTTTTTATAAAGCCTAGGGTCCTCTGTTTTAGTGACTGTGTTTTCTCAAACTAGTTTGCCGTACCTCTGCACTTTCCATACTTTCTTCACTCTGCATTCTTGAATGCAGCCCAGCTGCTCCTAGTGACATATCAACATTTAAATATAGCCTGCATGTCTAATTTTTTTTTTTGTTTTCAACATTTAGCCCAAGCAGTATTGGAACTACTCCTTATTGCTATGACTTTGGCGTCCATCTGGCCCCACCTTCCCCATACAATCGTTTTAAGAGGAGAGAAAGGAATCCGATAGTGTTTTTAATTATGTTGATAATCGGCTCTCTTTACCTCCTTTCTTTTGTCACTTTTCTCTGTGTAAACTCTATGTTTAACCTGGTTCTCCTTGTGTTACTAACCTGACATCTGTCATTTTTTGTTCGTCTTCCCCTGCTTTGTTGACTTACTCTTGTTATCTAGCAGGCTCTAGTTGTCCTTTTATTTAAATTAAGTTGTTTGTATTTATTACCTGACGGTCTTTAAATTTGATCCATATACTCGCAGAGATGTACAGCATGGAAACGGACCCTTCGGTCCAACCTGTCAATGCCGACCAGATATCCCAACCCAAACTAGTCCCACCTTGGAATTATTCTTCCTGCAGTAAAATGGTCAACTTCCACTAAAAATTTTTATTGTTGATTGTTCCTTGTCCTTCTTTCCGTAACAAATCTAGCCTTGATGCTGAGATTATGTTCCTTAAATATTCCTCTGCTGGCATTTGACCACTGCATTCTGCAGAATCTGATCTGGCAATGGATTGATTAAGAGCATTCTGAAAACAGAAGCTCTCTCTGTCTCTCTCTGTAAAGGGTGACTTTACTCTCTCTGTAAAGGATACTGGCCTCTGTGTGGTTATTTCACTTGCCCTATTCTAGTGCTATCTGCCTCTGTTGATCTTTTGTACACAGTTCAAGTGCTGGTGCCCAACCCTATTCAAGTCATTTAAAACTTGTCCAAAGTATTTGCAAATCACTCTGAGGATATTAGTTCCAGCTCTGAGCTGTGACCTCTCATCTGTGAAAATTGCACCTTCCCCAGAATTAGTCCCCACACTTCAGGAATCTAAAGTTGACCTCCTCTGCCTTCCAATTCTAGGCTTGGTATTGCAGTCACCTGGAAAAATCTATAGATTTGCTACCTTTTTTAGTTCTGTGCTTGATCATTTATTCCTTGGTTCCCTAAAGTCTGCATATAGAACTTAATATTCATTCCCCCTCTAGCAAGGTAATTGTTTGATGCACTTTGATATCTGGATGTTCCAACACTCCACCCATGTGTTTTGTGTCATCCTGAACCCAGCACCAGAGAGGCAGCGTATTATTCTGAATTCACAATGGCAATTTCAGGCACGTAGTCTCTCTCCTGTTAACCACCGAAGAATCTGCTGCTGTTGTTGAAATTTTTTTTTCCCTGCTGACTCTCATCTCGACAATTAGATTTTAGATTAGATTACCTGCAGTGTGGAAACAGGCCCTTCGGCCCAAGTCCACACTGACCCTCCGAAGAGCAACCCACCAAGACCCATTTCCCTACATTTATCCCTGCATGTAACACTTCAGGCAATTTAGCATGGCCAATTCACCTAACCCCCCACATCTTTGGATTGTGGGAGGAAACCCACGCAGACACTGGGAGAATGTGCAAACCCTACACAGACAGTTGCCGGAGGCGGCAATTGAACCCAGGTCACGGTGTTGTGAGGCAGCAGTGCTAACCCCTGAGCCACCGTGCTGCAATTAATTTTCAAAACCAATCGCCACTTGGGAACCAATAGGTTTCCCATTGCTTTTGCCAAGGCATTGTCACGCCAACCTTTTCTCCTTTTAATTGTTTGGAATTTCTGTGTTCTTATATTTACCTTCCAAAAACAAAAGTTTCCTTCAGTGAGAAAATTTGTTTGTCATAGAACATTTTGGGAATTCTTTTTCATTGACTACAGTAGTCCCTGTAAATGACCAAAAGTTTTATCAAAAGGGAATATTTCAAGGAACCTGTGCAATGAAAAAAGTAAGGTAGAGGGGTGTAGGAAGAATATTTTGGAGCTCAAGGCCAAAGCAAGTGAAGGCTCCATGCGTGCAGTGATTTAAAATTGGGGATGTACTGGAGGCCAGACTTAAAGGAGAACAGATGGAGAAGTGATCAGCAATAGAGGGTTTTGCAAATAAGAATGAGAACTTTACAATTAAGACATTCTTTGACCAAGAACTGTTCTGTAGGTCAATGAACTTGGGAATAAAAGGAAAAACGGAAGCACTGAATTAAGATGCAAGTGGCATAGATTTGGATGACACACAGAATTTGAGGGTAAAATTCAGGAGACCAGCAAAAAGCATTTAGGAGTAATCTAGCGATGGCTTATCCAAATGAAGGTTGATGTGATGGCAACTTTGGATGATGTTTGGGATAGAAATATGTGGTCTTGGGCTTGTCACAAATTAAGATCCAAGTTCCACTATGGACCAAATGTGACACCAAGGTAAGGAACAGACTGGATTAATTTCAGACTGCTGTTAGGTACGGAGGTTGCAGGTGGATAGAATCAACAGTAGGGAATGGAGATTGAAGGACATTGCTTCAGTTTTGCAAATATTTGAACAGGAAGTTTTATTGCTTACCCAGCACTGTATGTCAGATATTTAACGACAGCAGAAGAGTTGAGATCTGTTGATGTTGAGCTAGGTCACAATATCCATTTGAAGACTAATGCTGTGTCTTTGAACATTGTCTCTAAGGATCTGAACATTGATATAAAATAGGAGGGGTGCCAAAAACAGATCTCTTGGGGACACCAGGGCTAATTCTGTTGGGGTAGGAAGAGAAAATGTTGCTATGACTCCCTGTAGAAATGAAATGGAGTTGAAAGCAGTCAAACATGAGCAAGCCAACACTGGAGTGATGTTGAATGTGAGTAACAAGTGAAGCTAAGCACGTGGTGTTAAGAGTTTGAGACAGGATAAATTTACAGTGTCAAATATGGAGTTTGTAGGAGTATGAGATGCTAAGTAAATGTATTTTGTCTGTCTCCACGGTAGAAGACCACATTCTCTAGATGGTCAAACCATCTGCAAAGATGGAGAGAGAAATAATGTGGTACCTTATCACCTCTGGCGTGGCTTCTTTTTTTTTCAACTTGGAGTCATAGACCCTTCTTCCTAGAGAGGTTAAAGATCTTTTCACTTTGAGTGGGAAAGTAAGCATTCCATTAGATGCAATTCCACAAAGCTAGAAATTTATTTGACAAGCCCCTTTTTATTTGATGGTGGGGGGAGATTTAAGTTGAAACTTTATTGCTGGAACAGCACAGCAGGTCAGGCAGCATCCAGGGAACAGGAGATTCGACGTTTTGGGCACAGGCCCTCCTTCAGGAATGAGCAGAGAGTGTTCAGCAGGAGAAGATAAAAGGTAGGGAGGAGGGACTTGGAGGAGGGGCGTTGGAAATGGGTGGATGAGTCCAATGGCCTGCATATCCTCGGTGGAGTGGGAGGGGGAGTTGAAATGCTGTGCCACAGGTTGGTTGGGTTGGTTCGTCCGGGTGGCCCAGAGGAGATTTAACTCCAGTTTGTCTCCTTTTGAGAGATTTATTGATGAGTACTTTCCACTGGCTTTTCTTGGCAGGAAGGGCTTTAATAGCTATGTATGCATAGCCTGATGCTTTCTTGATTTCCCACTTTCTCTTTTTCTCCTCCATCCTCCACCCACCACCACTCCTGAACTCATGTAAATATTCCCCTACCTTCCTGGAAAGGGGTGGAAATGGCCACTTTTGTGGTGTGAGGAATTTAAGGATCTTTCAGACATATGTTAATTTTAACTTTTTTAGGGGTGTGATTGAAATCCTCATGAGCTGTGGGTTACCTTTTTTGCCCTAAGTCGCAATGAATGGATTATTTCAGATGGAGGTTTATCATCTGGTGAGTGAAATGAAGTTGTAATCTCCTGAAGGAAATCCTTCAGCTCTGTTAGTGATAAAATATTTTCTTACCATCCTGCACTGTTTGTGTGTCTGTGACCCAACAGTTGAAAATCTGACCCAAAATATGTCAAATCTTGTGCCTCATGAAGTTTGTGCACGCCGATCTATTTTCAATGTGACTTTTTACTTCATGGAAAGTGTAGGACCGTTTGGTGAGAGTATGGATTATTCCATTTTAAAATGGGCAGGCTTCCCCAGGAAAGTAGTTTTCATTTGGAATGAAATATTTCATTGACTCTCTAATGTTCAACAAGCATGCTGTCTGCTGGTTCTAGCAAACATTTAGATGTGCAGCATTCAAAGTGAGGGATTCTTTTTGTTCAGTGTATCTTCTCTTAGCATTGAAAATATTTTAAAAGGTAATTTAATCTTTGTGTGTGAAATAGCTGCTGTACTTATGTGGAGACAAAGTGCAGATGCTTTAATCCAAGGTAGACGAGCAGGAGGCTGGGAGAACACAGCAAGTCAGGCTGCATAGGAGGCAGAGAAGTGGATATTTCGGGTGTAACCCTTCAGTACTCCAGTACTCCAAGGATTATACCCGAAAAGTCGACTTCTCCACCTCCTAATACAGCCTGGCTTGCAGTGTTCTCCCAGTCTCTTGCTTATACTTGCTTCTGTAAGTAGATTAATTTGGTTGTGCTTTATCATGTTCGTCGAAGAATGTGATCTTTGTGGCTCCAAACATTATTCTCCTTCTCCCAAACCTGCATGTTGGTGGATAGGGTCTTTATTTTGGGACAGTATGGAAGCCTAAAGCATCATGTCTTTTCATTGCATAGTTTCTATCTGTTGAGCAGGAAGGTCTCGATTCATTGTTTTGTCCCTCTAGCAGGTTCTAATTCCTCTCAGATGTGAAACTGTTGAATCAAAAGGGAGTAATAGTTCAGATGGCTGCCACTGCCTTCTGCATAGATGTTTTAAATATTTCTGAAGTACCTCTGCACCAGTTAAAGACCCATACCTGGCTCTTGTAATTGTTAATCAGCCAAATGTGGGTGGGGAAGGGGTCCACCTGTACTCATTAGGTGTAGTTACATCAACTCGGCATCCACCCAGTCTTCATCTTGCTCATCAGAGTTATGTGGAGAAGGACTTTGAACCTTTCACCTCTGTATCATAGGGTGTGTCCCTGAGCTAAAGATTCTCTCCCTTTTTTATGGGGCATAATCTTAAATTCAGATAAGAGTGGGTGGGAGCAATCTTGTGGAACGAAGGAAGAAAATATTCAGAGGGCTAATGTTTCATGAAGACTAATCTTGAAATATTGTGATGAGGCATAGCTGTTGAGTGAAGCTGGTCTCCAGGCTAAATGTGATGGTGTAGAACACACGCACGTTTATTAAACCAGCCACAGATTAGTGCAGTAATTTATGGGAAAAGATGTAGGATTGCATGGCAGATTCTTGATGTGGTAGATAAAGTAATAGCACAAAAAGGGAAATGGATTTGATTTGATGGCTACTGGATATATGGTTGGTCATCACTGGGAATTATATATTCCAGAAATATCTGATGTACTATAGAGGCAGAAAGTAGCAGATGTTTGTGCTAGCCCATATGATAAATATGACATGACGGTGATGAGGATGTATCTTGGCACAGTAGAGCATGTAGCAGAACTTGTCTGGGTGAAGATGAGACACAAAAGATCAGAACATGTAATGGGTTATAATACCCCTAACAGTGGCTATACTGCTGAACAGTAATCTATGATCATGTAGGACTTTAATCCCCTTTTGAACACAAAATTGGCAAGATTTCTTTGAAAGAAAAGTTCCATGGAATACATTTTGAGCCATCATTCCAAAAGTACGATGCTGTGGAACAATAAGAGATGTTACTTTACACTTTTTTGGGGGGGAGACAAGACCATATTAATTAGTTATCTTGTAAGGGATCCTCTGGGACAGAGCATTCATTATGGTAGAATTTGTCATTGTTTGAGTGTGAGACAAGTCTGAAAGTCTCTCTCTCTCTCTCTCTCTCTCTCTCTCTCTCTCTTTCTCCTGCACTGACCTCACCATGTGCTTACTTTCTGTTCTTCCTTTTTTTTTTAAAAAGTGTTGTTGTTTTGGTTAGTTTTCCCCCAAAGTTCCAAAACAATGCAACAGTGTATGAAACAGTAATTGTTGCTCCAGGAATTCAAGGAAATCTTCTCCAACACCTAAAATACCTCAAAGGAGTTGCTGTTACAGCCAGAACTTTTTCCTGTCCTCCATCTTGCAGGTTCATAGCTCCTTGAAAGTGGAGTCGCAGGTAGCTAGGATAGTGAAGAAAGCATTTAGTATGCTTTCCTTTATTGGTCAGAGTATTAAGTCCAGGAGTTGGGAGGTCATGTTGCGGCTGTACAGGACATTGGTTAGGCCACTGTTGGAATATTGCGTGCAGTTCTGGTTTCCTTCCTATCGGAAGATGTTGTGAAACTTGAAAGGGTTCAGAAAAGATTTACAAGGATGTTACCAGGGTTGGAGTGTTTGAGCTATAGGGAGAGGCTCAACAGGTTGGGGCTGTTTTCCCTGAGGGATGACCTTATAGAGGTTTATAAAAGCTTGAGGGGCATACATAAGATAAATAGACAAGGTCTCTTCCCTGGGATCGGGGAATCCAGAACTAGAGGGCATAAGTTTAGGGTGAGAGGGGAAAGATATAAAAGGGACTTAAGAGGCAGCTTTTTCAGAGGGTGGTAATGAGCTGCCAAAGGAAGTGATGGAGGCTGGTACAATTGCAACATTTAAAAGGCATCTGGGTGGGTATATGAACAAGAAGGGTTTGGAGGGATATGGGCTGGGTGCTGGCAGTAGAGACTAGATTGGGTTGGGATAACTGGTTGGCATGGACGGGTTGGACTGAAGGGTCTGCTTCCGTGCTGTACATCTGACTCTTAAGTCTAAAAGATTTTGTTCTAAAGGCTTTGACAAGTGTGAGTAACACTGAAATTAAGCATGTGTTGCTAAGAGGATGAGACAGGATAAATTTATCATATCAAATGTGGAGTTTGAAGGAGTAAGAGATGGTAAGTAAATCTGTTTTGTCTGTCTCTATGGTAGAACACTGCAAATTCTCCAGAAATAGTGGGGAATGAAGACTCTCACTCATTAGAGTGAAGAGGTTTGTTTTTTTTTACTTGGGGTAGGGGGTGGTGGATAGAGGAAGATGTGGAATACTGGAAAAATGAATGGGAATGAAAGCTTGCATCCCCACATCCCTGAGGCTCAAAAGAGGTTGTTGCAGAAGAAAAAATACCCTTGTAGTCTTGCAAAATTTTCATAAATTTTTGGAATGCTTCTAGTGGATTCCAAAGTAACAAATGTAAGATTGCTTTGGAGGAAGTTGGGAGAGAGGAAGTGAGGAAATACAGGCTGTTCATTAGTACACCAGGTTATTATGAAAGTGGTAATGGGAAGAAAAGAATGTAATTAGAGCATAGAACATTACAGCACAGGCCCTTCAGCCCTTGATGTTGTGCCAACTTGTGGAACCAATCTGAAGCCCATCTATCCTACAGTATTCCATTTTTATCCAAATGTCTATCCAATGACCATTTTAAATGCCCTTGAATTTGAGTCTACTACTGTTGCAGGCAGTGTTCCACGCCCCTTGTTTAGAGTAAATCTGGTTTTACAAAGTGTATTTGCTTGATGAATCTTTTGAAGATGTAACCAGGGTCGTTAAGGGGGAACAGGTGGAGGTAGTATATTTGGACTTGGAAAATACATTTTGCTAATGTTTTTAATAGATTTTGTGCAAGATGAGGGCTTGGGGAATTGGAGATGATCTTTGGTCTTGTTTTAACAATCTTGGTCTGTTGATTAGTCATTTTTCTGATTTTATAATTTATTAAATTCCTTCTTAGAGCCATAGAATCCCTATAGTGTGGAAGTAGGAAGTTTGGTCCTTTTTTGGAGTTCATGCCAACCCTCCGAGCATCCCATCCAGATCCATACCCTCTACCCAATTTCTATAACCCACATTTCCTATTTAGTCTGTATGTGGAGGTGCCGGTATTGGACTGGGGAGGACAAAGTTTAAAAAATCTCAACATCAGGTTTATAACCAACAGAAGCACTAGCTTTGAGCGCTGCTCCTTTTCTCACGTAGTTAGTTGGGCAGGATTGTAAAACACCAGATTTATAGCAAAGGATCAGTGTCATACAACTGATGCGATATATTGAACAAAGCTAGATTGCTGTTGTCTTTCATTTTTTAGAATGGAGTTGCAGGTTTGGATTCATTTAATATGTAAATCCCAGAACTACTTTAAGTCACATTCCTGAAATAAGTTAAGGTTTTACATTTTTTTTTTTAAAAGTGACGTCTCAGTTCAGACAATGCATTAAAGATGTGAGGTTAGAGTCTACATATCCCTAGACACTGGCCAATTTAGCATTGCCAATCCACCTAACCTGCACATGTTTGGACTGTGGGAGGAAACACATGCACTCAAGGAGAGAATGTGAAAGCTCGCATGAGGCTGGAATCCCTGGCACTGAAGCGAAAGTGCTAACCACTAAGCTGCCGTGACATATGCTTTAGATATGATGTTGGAGAAAGTGTATAACTGTGACCAGGTCATTGATACCATAGACAGACTGTGTGTGTCTGCATGGACTGTTTCAGTCTTGTTAAAGTGATGGAAGCTGCATCCTCCTTTTCTAGCTGATTTGTTGGGGAAACTCTCCCTCCTCCCTCGCCCATTGTTCATCTGCCTGGTGAAGACTGATGTCTGGGGAGAACTCCTCTCTGCCCTGAGTCTGCTCCATTCTCTGTCTCTGTGTGGATCTTCCCTCCAGCATAGGATTGGCCTAGCCCATGCAGGCTTTCTGCAGCCCCTCTTGTCCTTCGTACATCTCTCTCTGAACCTATTATATTTCTAGGGACATATAGCTTACACAGTGTAACTTTTGGCCATAAAGACAGCTAGTCACAACACCCACACCAATCAACCCCACCGCACCGTGGCCGAACACTTCAACTCCCCCTCCCACTCCACCGAGGGCGTGCAGGTCCTGGGCCTCCTCCATCACCACTCCCTGATGCCTGGAGGAAGAACGCCTCATCTTCTGCCTTGTGATCCTCCAACCCTATGGCATCAAGGTGGATTTAACCAGTTTCCTCATTTCCCCTCCCCCTTATCCCAGTTCCAATCTTCCAGCTCAGCACTGCCCTCATGACCTGTCGATCTTCCTTCCCAGCTATCCGCTCCAACCTCCCCTCTGACCTTTTTGACTATTACCCCCACCACCATCCACCTATTGCAGTCTCAGCTATCTGCCCCCCCCCAGCCCAACCCCTCCCATTTATCTCTCCACCCCAGAGGTTCCATCCTCATTCCTGATGAAGGGCTTTTGCCCAAAATGTTGATTTTCCTGCTCCTCTGATGCTGCCTGACTGGCTGTGCTTTTCCAGCACCACACTCACTACTCTAATCTACAGTCCTCACTTTCGCCTAGTCATGACGTTGGGTGATCTTTGTCCCCTTGCCCTCCCTTATGAGGGGTAGTTCACCATTTTCTTTAAGAATGAATACTAATTTTTGACAACTACACATTAATACTAGGGAGCTTTTGGCACCTGGTAAATTGTTGATGTTAATCTTTGACATCATGACTCCTTAATTCTCCCCTTTTTCATATGCTAGAACATTTGAAAATTAAGTAGCTTTTAAATGAAATATCATGCTACATAGTAAATGTTGGGAAATTCAATTTTTGCCAATATTTAATCTCATTAACATTGGAAGAAAAAAGTAGGAATAAATGGCAATTTGCATGTTGACCAGCTATTATTGGGTGATCTTGCATCAATAAGAGTCCTTTGGCTACTTATTTAGTGAATTGAATGAAGGGATCAAGTATAATTGATCTAAATTTGCTGGAAATCCAATATTGAGTGGGAAAGTTAAGTTGTGAGAAGGGTGAAACTGCAAAGGATTAATTGAGTGAAATAGATCATTAATGGGTAAGGACTTGGATGCATTACAATGTGGATTATTCACTTTGGTAGGAAGATTAGAATATTTTTAAACTATTAAAAGTTGGTGCTCAGAAGCAATTGGCCTTGTACTTAACTGCAAAGCTGACATGCAACTACAGTGAGTTAGGAATGTAGAGAGGTGTTTTCTTTTATACAGAAGGTAGAATACAAGGGCAAGAAAGTGTCCCCTTTGATTTTTGTTTGTGACTTTGCTGAGATCACATCCAGAGTACATGATGATAAAATGTTGGTGGCTCTACTTTCCTTGACGTTCACTAAATTGTTTCCTGGAACGAGTTGTCATGGAGAAGAAATTTGAGTGAAATGGGCCTTTTAATATCTGGAGTTTAGAAAAATTTGAATTTGAAGGATGACCTTCTGGACGCATTGGAAAATAACTGCTAAGTGGTAGCTTCCCACACTGGAGAATCCAGAATTAGGGATCAGAATTTCAGGAAAAAGAAGCATCCATTTCGGTTATGGATGAGGAAACATTTCCTCACTGAGGGTTGTGATCTCTGGAATTCTCCATATATCATCTGCTTCAATATTCAGTCATTGAGTATTTCCAAGACTTAAGTTTGGTAGGTTTTGGGCTCTTGAGGGGATCATGGGATAAGAAGAATGTATAGGACAGTGCAGTTGAAGGTGTATATATCTATCAGGATCTTTATTAAATGATAGAGTAAGCTGGAAGGGCCAGACAACTGAGATTTACTACTTTTTCTTATGCTTTTGTCAACAGTAACTGTTCTCTTGTGCTGTGTCATGTGACTATCAAGACAGTAAGCCAAACAAGATGAACTAGTTTTTTCTCATGTGTTCCCACGGTGTAAATACTGTACTTGGCTGTGCTAGGCAGACAGACATGTGGCTGCCGATTTTTGCTTGGATCCCTCTAGTTTTACAATGCGTACCTTTTTCTACAAATGGAAACAATTGTGTGGAATATGTTCTTTGGGCCCTATTGTCTTTAAATCTTCCCAGGCTATAACAGTTTATTCTTTTTCATCTATCTTTCCAAAAAAGGGAAGGTTTCCTTCTACCCTGTTTTGATTTTTCTGTCCCAGTTTCTCCTACCAGAAGCAGTCAAGACCAGTGCAATTGTGATATCAATCCTTAGCTAGCAAGTTTTCCATCTATGAACCAGCCAATCAATATATCGCATGCATCTGGTTGGGGTGTACAGCTAATAGAGACTGGCCCAACTTGAGGAATAGTTTTTTTTCAATTTGACCTTTTAAGTACTCGAACACAATTTTGGCAGAATTGGCCCATAGAAATAAAACTGGCTAAGAAATGACCTTCTGAGTTGTCAACATTAACTCTAGGCACCAAAACTCCTGATCACCATCTACTTTTTACTCCTATTCCAAGCTGCTAAATCTCCTGCGTATTAAAAGGAGACCAAAACAAAAAGTTTTTAAAATTGAGGTCTGAGTAGAATAGGTAGGGGGAAAACTCTTCTGCTTGTAACCAGGTCAAATGTGAGGGCACAAATACAAAGCAGTAAATGTGAGGTGAAAACAAATTTTCATGCTGAGTAGTTGGAATTTGGAGTAAACTGCATCTTTTAATTGAGACATAAAAACAACTAGAATAGACTGTTTAAAGTAATATGCAATGGTACAGGGAAAGGCAGGAGCATGTCACAGTCATAATACTTATTTGAAGAGTTGATCAGACACAATGGATCAAATGGCTTCATTCTGTAACATTGTCTTTTTGTGAATATTGCTTCCCCCAAAAGTTTCAAACAAAGACCGAGCACAGTCATAAAGGTACTTTATTAAGAGTGAGATGGGCGTACCGGATTGAACCGGCTGGCCTGATTCACGTAGCTGTTGACTAAACCTGTTAGATGATTTCCTTGTCCAACTCCATTTACTTTCCATTAAGGCATTGGTGGAAATGACCACTGCAAAGTTCTTGTGCAATTTAATGTCCAGTCAGGAATGGTGTTGGCAAAAGCAGACCAATTATAAATTCTTAACTCCTGTCATCTGTGCTGGGTATCTTGTCAACTGAGCATCAGGAAATGCTGCTGGCTGAAGTTGTAGAACTTGCCTCTCTGAGGCTTTCATGGATGCTGCTGCTCCACCTAAAGAAACTCCCCAGTATCCTGCCAACTTGGTTAAATCAGTGGTACTAAAAATTTACCAGATGTCTTGTAGAGTGCCACAACCTTTTTTTCCTCGTAGCTGTTGTACCAAGTTTTACTCATGTGAAATTGCACAGGGGTGTCTTATTCCTAGTTTAGGACAGTTACTGCCTTTATCAGCCTTTCACAAATAATGTGGTGAGATCAATCATCAGTCTATTACTCAAGTTTTGGCTCAGTCAGCATAATTTAGTTTGAAATTTTAACACTGCTTGATTCAAGCATAGGTAAAGATCATAGATGATTAGTAGCTGGTATTGACATCAAGGCAGCTTACTATGTAGTATGGCACCAATGATCATATTATTAAAAGATGGAGAGTTCCACACTTAGTGCAAGGACTTGAAGCTCACTTGGAGAGCTTGATGAAGAGTGGATGCTCCCTCATTTGGGAAACTCATAGTTTTAGGATAAGGGATAGCAGAGTTAAAACTGAATTACTTCTCTCAAAGGTTTTGAATCTCTGGAATTCACTACCCCAATGGATGCTGGGACATTGAGTTAATTTGAGGAGAAAATTTAAAAAAAAAAAAAATCTAGTAATGGGTTGAAGGGTCATGGAGAGCGGGTGGAAAGTGAAATTCAGGCTGAGGTGCCATCAGCTATGGTGGAACAAGTTCAAGAGGCTGAATTGCCTACTCTAGCTCCTAATTATGTGCTTATGGCAAAAGTATTGTTTAAATACAAAGGACAACCAATAAATGATCTTGCTATGCTTAGTCTATTACTCAATTTTGGGTCACTGCTTTTTATCTTCCTTTTATTTTCTTGTCAATTATGAAACCCAGTTTCCCCTGAAAACGCTAAAGGATCCATGCTTGAATTTTTTAAAGACCCTTTTTTCTCCTGTTTTTCTGTTCATTCCACTCAATAAACAGAATAAGCTAGTTCCTTTTTGCAGTGGCCATGTATTTAGCATGGGCAGAAAATTGTGTGCAGCTGCAAAGCAATAGATCTGCATTAAGGAAAGGTGACCCATATGGGATTGACAGGTCATTCTTAGTGAATACATATCACTGGCTAATATCCTTCAATTTGCAAAAATTAGATTTTGACCTACCAGTCTTGTTCTTGATGGATCAACATGCACCAAAGAATATCAGAGATTGCTTATAAATGATCTGGCAGAAGCAATTATTTGCCTGTTTATCAAATTTTGTTTGGGGAAATGAAAGTTTAGTTTCTTGAGAGCAACAAGGTGGTGTGTCTTGTAGTAACAGTGCAGCTAAAATGAGATATTTATGCCAGTCCTTGATGCAAGTTTTGACGTTATGCTTTAGGCTTAACTAGCTAATGCAAAGGTTGATAGAGCCAGATGTGTTGTCACCACAAAATTTGTTGCCTTAATGGGGTGATCAATATGCTGTTTTCTTAGATGGCCCAGGTTAATTAGTGATCTTCACTGCTATTGATGTCTTAGTCTGCACAGCCTCCTTGGTAATTCTCAGTCCATTTCTGTTCGTGGCTTATTTGACCCTGCTGTTGGTGCAGATTCTTCACTCCTGTCTCCCTGTGCTTGACACTGCAGGGGTCCTTCAGAGAATTCCAGGCAGTGGTGGTATTTCTTCAGTACACCATTTTATAGCAGCATGACTTGCATTGTATGCATGCTGTTCACATGTGCATGGTCCTGCACAGTCATAAGCGATTGTTGTCAGCTTGATGACCCATAGCCATTCATGGCTTTGCCGTGTAGATGATAGTGGAATAGTGGAAATGTGATACCTGTCAGGATACAAAACTTTATTTTGCATGGTGTCATGGAATCTCTTAAATGGTCACACTACTTCACAATTGACATGCGGCGCCTCTAAAGTGACATCCATGCAATCTGTGCCACCCTGCACTCTGGGGAAACCTGCAAGCTACACAAATCAGATGCTGTGAGAGGGGTGTCTTTGATAGGAGATGTTAGTGATTTTCCTTCCACAAAATGAATAAACTGGAGATATTTACAACATCTCTCAATCTCCTTGTCTGGATGGAAGAACTCTAAGCTTATGGCCATGAGCACCTCACGCCATGGGCATTCGTGTACTTATCCTCCCTTCTCTGAAGTTTGCAATTGTGATTTGTAGATTTCAGTGAGGGTGTCGAGTTTTATATTAAAACAAAATTTGCCTTACTATGATTCAATTTGGAGAATTGCATCAACTGAGCACCTTGGGTAGGTGTAACCTTCCAAGAGCCCTTTTCCCTTCCCACAAGTTGTCCGGCCCTGTATACTCTTGTTTATTCTTCCAGTCCAAATAGAATGCCCAGTACTGCATCCATGCATGGGAGCAGCTGTTTTTTGCAAAACCCTTGAAGTTGGGACCAGCGTTGCTATATAGACTAATAGTGAAAATCAGCAGTTGGCCTAAATAAGTTAATCCTTTTAAATATAACTGACCTGATGTTCTTCCTGCTGTGTATTGACTTTTTTAGTCAACCTCGTTCCGAGATGCCTCTGGAGCAGGTAGAACTTGAACCCTTATGGTGAAGAGATAGTGTTAAATATCAACACATCCAAATTTTGCATAGTTCTCTTTTAGATCATCTTTTGCATCCACTCCCTTCAGCAGTGTACTATCTCCAAGATGCACTGCAGAAATTCACCAAAACTTTTTCAGTAGCGCCTTCCAAATCCATGACCACTTCTGTCGAGAAGGACAAGGGCAGCAACTATATGGGAACACTACCTTCAAGTTTCCCTCTAAGCCACTCACCATTCTGACTTGGCGATATATTGCCGTTCCTTTTGACTATCACTGGGTCAAAATCTTGGAATTCCCTCTCTAATGGCATTGTGAGTCAACACACAGCAGGATTTGATTTGAAACTATTTTTGTTATAATCCAGGAAATGTGATCCCCCAATTGTTCATAACAGTTCCACAGTGTGCTAAAATACCAGGTTATCTGTTCTAGTCAACACAGCCGGGAGAGCTCCTCAGTTCTAAGTAGTATTGAGATCTTTTTCATTCTTCGGGAGCAGACGAGATGTCAGTTTGTGATTGACATCTTCAAATGGTTCAGCACTTCAATAAAAAGCACCAATCTGGACTGTGCACTCAGTTGAACCCCTGATGTTCTAAAACACATGACTTTTGCCTCTGATTATTTCTATATTCTAACATGGAGTCTGTTATTCAGAATAGGAAACTGAAGTGTGAGGCT
This sequence comes from Chiloscyllium plagiosum, assembly GCF_004010195.1. Taxonomy (NCBI): domain Eukaryota; kingdom Metazoa; phylum Chordata; class Chondrichthyes; order Orectolobiformes; family Hemiscylliidae; genus Chiloscyllium; species Chiloscyllium plagiosum. Next base: position 141,709,953 of record NC_057711.1, on the reverse strand, counting down.
AAACTCATTTTTATTTTATTAATTCATTCGCGGAATATGAGCATTACTGGCTGGTCAGAACATATTTCCTGCTCCTAGTTGCCCTTGAGAAGGTGGTGGTGAGCTGCCACTGTGGATTTGATGGGTGCTGCTCTTTTCCTAGATATTCTTTTTATATTTTTTTTCTTATTCCCTTTTTTTTTGCTGTCCTAAGTTCAAGTTTCCCCTTGCATAGTCTGTACTCCTAGGACTTCTGCTGATCACCATGTAGTGCCCCTACTTTAGGGATGATGCAGAGGTACCGGTGTTGAACTAGGATGGACAAAGTTTTTAAAAATCACACACCACACCACTAGGTTACAATCCAACAAAAGTACAAACTTTTGGAGTGCTGCTCCTTCATCATGTAGCCAGTGGGACAGGATGATAGGACACGGGTGAGGAAGACACTGGAGACTAGCTAATGTAAATACTTAATCTCTCATTAATAAATTTCTGAATACCCTTTTATCATGGCATGAGCTTTATTGCTGAAACATTCCTTCCTCGTTTGCTTTCCAGATTGATATGCAACATTTTTCTTTGTTTTTTCCTTTTTGTTGCTGGTCTGTTTCCATATGATGAGATTTACCTTAAATCACAATATGAGGTGTTTGAAGTTTCTCTAACTCCAAAGTAGGTAGCCCGAGCCCTCTTGCATATCAGCATATTTCTGGCACAGAAAGAGGTCATTTAGCCTATCGTGCTGGTGCCTGCACAAGGATTACCTTGTTCCAGTTACTGTCACTCACCCCGTTCTTACCCGAAAGGCTTTGTTTTTTTCTCTTCTGTTTTCAACTATCTGGTCTGCTTTTGATAATTACTGCTGAGCATGATTTCTACCACGCTTCAGGCAGTGCATTCCAGATTATTGTATCTGGGTTTTTAAAAACATTCTCCGACCCATCCCTTTGGTTATTTTGCCAGTTATCTTCAGTCTGTGTCCCCTAGTTATTGATTTTTGTCCTGCCACTTCAGAAAAGGTATTAATGATCAGCCATGATAATTTTGAGCAGACAGTGGGCTGAATAATCTACAGTGGTCCAAATCTACCGTATTGTTTTTTTTTAAAAAGTGTATTTCGTGTCAAAAGTAGTCAAAAAATGAGCAATATATCTTGTCTACTGGTTTATATAGTGGTTGGAACCATATAATTTGCTGAAATGTGAGTAAGAGAAGGTATTGAAAAGCAACTACGAACTGTCTGCTCACCTTGTTTGAAATCTTTATTGCTGATGATTCAAGGACTCCAGACTTGTGTAGTTGCACCAGGCTACAGGGCAAATTCCAGCATTTCGGGTGAAAGCCTAATGTGAAGGTGTGAAATGAGAAGGCACAGCACTTCAAGGTAAATCATTGTGTAAGGTTTTCAAGTAGTGAATGTGTAACAGCTGTTGTAGGTCATTGCACAACCATTCAAGCAGATATATTGGACTATTTTGTAAAACATTCTGGTACATTCGGCAGTTTTAATGTTTTAGAAGATGGAACATTACATTCCCTCATGAGGGGTTTCTGGGGTATAACAGGAATAAACCAACCTCCATTATAATTTCTGTCGCTCCTAGTAAACACCAGAGCCTGCGGTTTCTGTGCCCCGTCTCACTCACTGTTCTCCCGTCTGACCTCTCACGTCGTATCATCTTTCTCCCCCGCCCTTCGCGCTCCATTCAGAACATTTCTGTATTGTGTGTATGCAAAAGCTGCGAATCAGTATCTGAAGCGGATCACAGGAAGCTCTCAGTAACTGCCAGGACTCTGTCATGTGTTTCTTCAGCGTTCTTTTGTTTTCGTGGATTGCTCTCAGGAATCCAATTTTAATTTGGGTAATTGTTGGTTTATTACCGGGGCGGGAGAAAGGCTGGTTTTGCATACGTTCGAATTAAAAGTTGCAAAATCAAGCGCTGGGAATGCATCAAAAAGTGATTCATATGCTCCTCTGTACACTCCGTAAGGCTGGAGAAGTGCCCAGGCTCGGCGAGTGGCATCTGCATGTGCAACACATGCTTGTTGGGGAAATGCCAAAGACCTCCCACGGATCCCTCTCTGCTCCCGTTTTGCTGTCATATGTGGTGGCACCAGGTGACCCTCCCAGCCTTCGCATTATAAAAGTGCAGCGCTACGCTCTTAGACTCTACCAGCAGTTGTGCTGTCAGGTTCAAAAAAAATCTATTTGGGAAAGGGCTCAGGGACTGAGTGCAGTATAAATCTGGAAGGGTGTATCTTGTCCTCAAAGTAACTGGCTGCAGACTGCGTGAGTCTTAGAGGGAGAGGAGGTAGGCAACATTACTTTGGTTTCTTTCTGAGAAGTGTGTTTGCTTTTACCAGTGTAAAACTTTCTAAATATGTAAACTCAGTCTGTTGTAACTAGACTTTGCGATCTCTTGCTTTCTTCTAAGCTCCGACTATTTTTCATTCGATTGCAGTTTGGTTTGTATATTAAAATAGTTCTGAATTTATATTTTGTTGCCCATGTTAAATGACGCTTGTGGTGAGTTGCAAAATGCTTAACACCCTACCGCGTTTGCTCTTTTGGGGAAGGGAGGGGGTGTTTCGAATCATCAACACAGGATTGCTTCAAGAAAGGAAAAAATACACAGTACCTGATATTGCTCAGCTTAGTCCTAGGTCTGGGACTGTCCTGACTGGTCTCTTTACGGATTGGAGGAGTACCCTGAGGGTAAGTGGTGAAGCAGTGTTTGTGTAAAGTGGACCCAGTGACCAATCTCTGTTCTGTGCACGTTCATGTACTTTGGATCAAACACTGCAGGTGTGATCTGGAACGGGTTTACAACTTGCCATGTGTTTTGAAGAGTTTCATGTAAACCAACCTATTACATATCAAACACTTGAATGTGAAGACTTTTTTTTAAAAAAGTGTGCAAGTTATTTCAACAAATCTTTCAACATTTTCCAGCATGTTTATCATGACCCTTTTTAAGCATCCAAATATGGTACAGGTACATTGAAATGTACAGTTTGGGTATTCTTTACTTCAGAGCCCTCCTATAATTTCAATTCATCTGCACTTGCAATTTACTGTGGCTTTCAGGGATAGAAATCTTTTTTTTTAATGTTTGAAGCAAATCCTAGTGTGCACAAGCTGTCCTCAAATGATACTAGTCTAGTATTTGTGTAATTTCTGTACTGGTCTAAGTTTCGGCCAGATCTTCTGGGCAAATGTTTCCTAGCACTCTTGTGTCAATCCACACCAGGCCTCTGTTAAATAAATTAACAAAGTACGACGGTAATAGAATGTGAAGGGCTTAGGTGCTGTGGAATTAACTTTTTTTTTCTGTTTATTGGTATCAAAGTCCGCACTATTCCCCCACAAAAATGACTCTAAGATTTTTGTTGTCATCGCCATACAGCTCAGAAACAGACCCTTTGGTCTAACCAGTCCATGCCGAAGATAATTCCAAACTAAACTCGTCTCACCTGCCTGCTCCTGGCCCATATCCCTGCAGACCTTTTCTTATTCATGGATTTATCCAAATGTCTCTTTTTAAACATTAGTGGATGTGGGTACAATTACAGTGTGGCAATCTTTTGTGTTTTAGTATATTTTTCAGAGGGAAAATCAGTTGTCGTGAGCACAACAACTATCCCAGTAAGGGGAGGAAGAAAGCAGGTTTTCACCCTGAAGGAATGTAGTGAACTACCTGCAATCTGAATTCATGGTCACTTTTTTTTACTATGCCAGCTTTTTATCTCCAGTTATAATTGAAACTAAGCATATATTTTGCAATTTGCCATGACCCATAAATTAGCCATGACATTCCCTTATGTGAATATGTGAAGTGCTTTGAGACCAAGTATAATTTATTATGGACTGAGAAAATGCCAATACAGAAGAGTATGTTGTATGTAGAACTGTTGTTGAGGAACTGTTCTTTAAGTTTAAAAATTCAAGAAGAAAACTGGAAACAAAGGTGAATGCTATATTACTTTCATCAGTTTAGGTCACAATTCTTGACTTGACTGTGGAGGACACATTTGGGGAAATTTGCAGATGATGCAAAAATTGGACATGTACTGGGTAGTATGGAGGATACTGTAACTCAAATTATGTTGGAGTGGGTAGGAAAGTGGCAGATGGAGTTCAACTCTTGTTAACTTTGAGGTAATTATTTAGGGAGGCCAAATAGTAAAAAGGAATACACAGTAAACGGGAGTATACTGCGAAGGATTGAAGTGAGACCTTGGCGTACAAGTTCAAACATTTTTTAAAGGTAGATGTACACAGAGAAAATGGTAACAAAGGCATATGGAATGCTTTCTTTCATTAGCAGAGGTATAGAATACAAAATTGAAACTGAGGCCAGGACTGGAGTATTGTGTGCAGTTTAGGTCACCACTTTGCAGGAAGGATGTTTACTCTGGAGAGAGTGCAATGAATATTTACTAGAATGTTGCCAGGGTTGGAAAATTTGGAGTTGTTGTCCTTGGAACAGAAGGCTGAGGGGTGACATTACTGCTCACAATTTTGTATACCTCCAATTGAGTAGGCAGGAGGAACCCTGTTTCTCTTGGCAGAGACTTAAAGACCAGGAGTCATAGATTCAAGCTAAGGGCAGAAAGATTAAAGGGGATGTGAGGAAAACCTTTTTTTTTGCATGGACATTCGTATATGTTTGGAATTTGTTATCTGCATTATTATAAGTCATAGATGTACAGCATGGAAACAGACCCTTCGGTTCAACTTGTCCATGCCGATCAGATATCCCAATCCGATCTAGTCCCACCTGCCAGCACCCAGCCCATGTCCCTCCAAACTCTTTCTATTCATATACCCATCCAAATGCCTTTTAAATGTTGCAAATATACTAGCCTCCACCACTTCCTCTGGCAGCTCATTCCATACACGCACCACCCTCTGTATGGAAAAAGTTGCCCCTTGGGTCTCTTTTATATCTTTCTCCTCTCCCCTCTCCCACTAAACCTATGCTCTCTAGTTCCGGACTCTCCCATCCCAGGGAAAATACTTTGCCTTTTTATCTTATCCATGCCTCTCATGAATTTATAAACCTCTATAAAGTCACTCCTCAGCCTCCGACTTTCGAGGGAAAATAGCCCTAGCCTATTCAACCTCTCCTATAGCTGAAATGCTCCAACCCTGGCAACATCCTTGTAAATCTTTTCTGAACCCTCTCCAGTTTCACAACATCTTTCTGATAAGGAGACCAGACTTGCACGCAAATTCCAACAGTGGCCTGTACAGCCATAACATGATCTCCCAACTCCTGTACTCAATACAGTACTCTGACCAATAAAGGAAAGCATACCAAATGCCACCTTCACTATCCTATCTATCTGTGGCTCCACTTTCGGGGAGCTATGAACCTGCACTCCAAGGTCTCTTTTTTTGTTCAGCAACACTCCCCAGGACCTTACCATTAAGTGTATAAGTCCTGCTAAGATTTGCTTTCCCAAAATGCAGCCCCTCACAATTATCTAAATTAAACTCCATCTGCCACTTCTTAGCTCATTGCCTCATTAAAGTCCATATAGGTCACATCTACTGCTCTGTCCTCCACTATCCTCTTTGTTACTACTTCAAAAAAACTCAATCAAGTTTGTGAGACATGATTTCCCACACACGAAGCCATGTTGACTATCCCTAATCAGTCCTTGCCTTTCCAAATACCTATACATATTGTCCGCCAGGATTCCCTCCAACAACTTGCCCACCACTGACGCCAGGGTCACTGGTCTATAGTTCCCCTGGCTTGTCCTTACCACCTTTCTTAAATAATGGCACCACGTTAGCCAACCTCCGGTCTTCTGACACGTCACCTGTGACTATCGATGATACAGATATCACAGTAAGAGGCCCAGCAATCACTTCCTAGCTTCCCACAGTTTTAGGGTACACCTGATCAGGCCCTGAAGTTGGTGGAAGCAGAGCCCCTGAACTCTTCAAAACGTATGTGGATCTGCATCTTTAAGTGTTGTAAGCTGCAGGACTATGGACCATGTGCAGGAAGATGGGATCAGAAAAGGCAGCTGAATGTATTAGGGTTAGCATAGACAAAATGAGCTGAATGGTTGTCCTCTGTGCTGTATCACTTCTATGGTTCTAACAGTTAAATGTACATTGAGAAATGGAGTGCTATATTATAATGTGGAAAAATTTGAAGTTGAAGCATTTTTTAAAATGTCTAACTTTTCAATGCAATTTCCAGGTCTCTGCATCAGCATTGTATGTGAAGGGTTTTGTTAACGTCAACAAATGCATGTAAACAATTGTGTTCCTGTTTGTTTTTAACTATGGTTCAATAGTAAACGTCATATCTCTGATCCAGAAGGTTGCGCTTTTTCATTTGGGGTTGTTGATCTTGCTGGCAAGGAAGCATTTGCTGGCCATCCATAATTGTTCTCAAAGAGGTGGTGATGAATTGCTGCTTTGAACCACTGAAATCCATGTGATGTAGGTACATCTGATGCGAAGGAAGGAGTTCCAGGATTTTGATCCAGTGATAATGAGGTGACCTCTGACTTAGAATTGTGGAGTTTTAATATGACTGCTCTTGTTGTTGGTCTTTGGAGTTTGGGAGTTGCTACAGAAGGAGCCTTGGTGAATTGCTGCAGTGCATCTTTCAGTTAGTGCATAATGCTGCCTTGGTTCATGATTCTGTTTTATTGGAAAGAAAGTAATGGAGCTTCTTTTGTCATCCATCATCATCCTGACTCTGATTGACTGAACATTTTGATAATCTCATGATTAGCTAAATGTTTTGTGGTTGTCCATTGTGGAAATTGACTGCCTCATCATCCGAACTGGCTAGTTTGCATCAGTTTAAAGTACATCATTATATACAAAACTCTGTTTTGGGACGACTGAAGTCATGAAAGTGCTAAATAAATGTAGCTTTATACTTGTTGTTGCCAACTGGATTATCATCACATATCAAAGTTTTCTGTTTTAATGACATGAAAATATTCTTGAGAGCTATGACTGTACAATATAATCCAGATGTCATCTCTCTGTTATGGACCCTGCTCTCTCATATTCTTGAATGGAGGTAGACTGACACTCAGTAACAGCAGTGTGTACTATCTACAAGATGCACTGCAGAAATTCAAGGATCCGGAGGTCACACCTTCCAAACCCGCGACCACTGTCATCTAGAAGGACAAGGGCAACAGATACATGACACCATCACCATCTGCAAATTCCTGTTCAAGCCACTTACCATCCTGAGTTGACTTGAAAATCTATTTTTAAAAAATCACAACACTGCAATCCAACACCAGTACCTCCATCTTGAAAATATATTGCTGTTCCTTCACTGCTGGGTCAAAATCCTGGAATTCTGTCAGGATGTTGTGGGTGTACCTACAGCACACTGACTCTTCTGGTCAAAACGGCAGCTAGCCCTCACTGTCTCAAGGGCAATTAGGGCAAACAATGAATTCTGGCTGATCAGCGACACCCACATTCCATAAGTGAAATTTTTTTAAATTGTCCATGTAAACGGATAATTACATAAAATCAATCATTAAGTTTACTGCTCTCTCCTTCCTTGCTGGGAGGTGTTACCAAACTATATAGTTTCAGCATCTCTTTGCACAGTAAGTTTATATTTTGACCTTTCTTTGACAAATGCTCCTATTTCTAGTACTAATTTTACTGTGCCCTTGTTTTGTGTTTTTTTTTCTTTTGCATGTTAGCAGAAAATGTGATGCACTTTCCTCATTTTAAGTGGTTAGTTTACTGAGCACTTGAGCTATGTATAATTTATGGATTCTGGTTCTTCCCAATTTTTAAAGTCTCAAACTCCTTTTCCTGAAATTATCAATATCAACAACAGGATGGCACAATGGCTGTTTAGCACTGTTGCGCCTCAGCTTCAGAGACCTGGGTTTGATTCCAGCCTCTGGCGACTGTGTGAAGTTTGCACATTCTGTCTGTCTGCATGGGTTTCCTCTCACAGTCCAAAAATGTGCAGGTTAGGTGAATTGGCCATTCTAAATTGCCCATAGGGTTCAGGGTTACATAGGTTAGTTGCATCAGTCAGTGGAAATGTAGGGGAATGGGTCCAGGTAGGTTACTGTTCAGAGGGTCGGTGTGGACTTCGAGTCATAGAGATGTACAGCATGGAAACAGACCCTTTGGTCCAACGTGTCCACGCCAACCAGATATCCAACCCAATCTAGTCCCACCTGCCAGCACCTGGCCCATATCCCTCCAAATAAAGGAAATGATGAAATTATCACAGTTCCACAGTTGTGTGCTGCATTATCCACAGTAGGTTTCGTAGGCCATCAACAAGCATTAACAATTTGTAGTTATGGATTCTATTTAATGTAAGTGAAAAAGTATCTTTTATTAAAAATGAAATTGGACACAATCACATGCAGACATTAAGATGTTCTCCATCAAACTACACTGAAGAGTATCTTGAAGTAGAAAACTAAAGTTGGAGAAGTTTAGAGGAAAACTATGGGGTGTTATTGTCAGGGCACTTGAAAGCATGGCTGAACACTTGGATTCTTAGGCCAGAATTAGAGGAATGCAAATGTCAAAATATTGCAGGGTTGAGATTTGAGGAATGAGCTTATGAAGTGATTTGAAAACCAGAGTGAAAATTTATAAAAATGGAGAGGCATTGCCAAACTGGCATCCAGGCAAGATGGTGAGCACAAGAATATTGGATGAAATGGCACTTAAATGCCAATACCTTTAATTCACATTTTGAATTTGTTTTTATGCTCAGACTCCTGTTTTTTTTTAAAATCTGTTTAAATATACATGTCTTGGTTATGTTTCTGAAGTGCTAACAGGATTGGAATTTTGCCCACTGTTCTCCCTCCCTTCCTCGTTTTTTTTTATTTTTTTGTTTTGCTGTGCTTAAACATAATGATTCTCTTCAGTATTGTTGACACAGTGAAGAAGAAAACCCCCACAAGTTCTTCTTTCTCACTTTCATTCCCTTGCTAGCTACTTGAGAACAATCTGTTCACTCTGGCTTTGCCCTCCCAGCAGGTAGCTGTGACTTCGTGTTAGCCTGATGGAGTATGCTGTCTGTTTCCATAGTGCTGTAAATCCTTCCTTCCTGTTCACATTCTGGAACAATGCCTTGTAAGATCTGGTGCATATTGAGAAGTACCAACGTGGAGAGCATGTCTTTGCAATTCTTTTTGAAATGCTTCTTATCCCATCTTGTGTAGGAAAGACGTGCAAATGTGGGAGTGACTTTAGTTTTATTAAGTCTAAAAATAATAAAGATGTGTCTAAAGTTAGATGGAATAACAGTGGTTTTGTATTGTACAAAACAGATGAGGATTTTTGTGGATATTTAAATTTTCTTTTAAATCCAAAAAAGACAGATTATATCCAAAGTCTGGCAAAATCCCAGAAATGTCTGAAGTTCATTCTCTGTCTTGGGCATAAGCCAATGTAGAAATAATGGTTGTTTGTGGTCCTGAATTTTTATTCTTTTGCTGAAGGCTGCCATGTGAAAAGCAAGCAGGTTAATTGACTAAACACCCATATTCTAATCCAGTTCAAAGTGCAGGTTAGTTTTGGTGGTCTTCAGTAGAATACAAAAAAGCTTTTATTAGTTTTTGAGCATATCTTAAAGTGGTATAATTGCTTATAAGACCATAAGACATAGGAGCAGAAGGAAGGCCATTCGGCCCATCGAGTCCACTCCGCCATTCAATCATGGCTGATGGGCATTTCAGTTCCACTTACCCGCATTCTCCCGCCTAACGGAAACAATTTCCTAGCGTCCACCCTCTCCAAGCCATGTATTATCTTGTAAGTTTCTATTAGATCTCCCATTAATCTTCTAAACTCCAATGAATACAATCCCACGATCCTCAGCCGTTCCTCATATGTTAGACCTACCATTCCAGGGATCATCTGTGTGAATCTCCGCTGGACACGCTCCAGTGCCAGTATGTCCTTCCTGAGGTGTGGGGACCAAAACTGGACACAGTATTCCAAATGGGGCCTAACCAGAGCTTTATAAAGTCAGGGATAAATAGATAAATCATTTTTAAAGCTACCATAAAAGTAATAAGTGACCCGATGAAACAATATAAGTAATAGCAAGTGAGAATCAAATAGTAAAATGTTTTCAATTATTAGATAATGTAAGAATATTTTATTTAAAAGCACAAAAACATGTATAAAGTCCAAATAGTTTTCTGGAACATTATTTGTTTTCAGTTTGTGCAAATGTACATTCAATTCGGGCACCATTCATTATCTGGATTTCGCCTGCAGTCGGCAGAAATGCTGAATCTGCCCCATGCATCCTTTCTTGCAATCTTCTAATTAGCCAGAAGTGGCAGTTTATCATTGTTATAGCCCTTGTGATCTTGATTTTTGTTTTAAATTTTTTTTGTGCTTTTGAGACTTTGTTGTGAAATTTGTTATATATTCTTATACCTACAACAATTGAAGCCTCCACTTAGAGGGGGGAAACTACTTCCCATTGGCTGTGAAATGCTTTTGGACATTATGAAAGGCACTAATGGAATAATTATTCCTTTCTTTTTAATCTATATTCTCTTCTCCTTCTGTGTAGTCATACAGTGTGGAAACAGACCTTTTTGGTCCAACTAGTCCATACTGACCACTTTCCCAAACTAAACTAGCCCCACCTGCCTGCATTTGGCCCAAATTCCTCCAGGCCTTTCCTATTCATGTACTAATCCAAATGTCTCTTAAATATTGCAACTGTACCTGCATTCACCACTTCTTCTGGAGCATCATTCCACACACTAACCACCCTCTACGTGGAAAAAAAAGAGCCCCTTTTAAATCTTTCTCCTCACCCCTATAAAATATATGCCCCAAAGTTTTGAACTCCCCCAACCTTGGGGAAAAGAACTTTGTTGACCTTCTCCATACCTCTCATGACTTTATAAACCTCTCCACGGTCACCTCTCAGCCTCCTGTGCTGCAGTGAAAAAAGCCTCTCCTTTTGTGTCAAATTGTCCAGTCGCAGCAACATCCTTGTAAATCTTTTCTGAACCCTCTCCAATTTGATTATAACCTTCCTATGATAGCAGGGTGATCAAAACTGTAGACAATAGTCCCAAAGAGGCCTCGCCAACGTCCTTTTCAATCTCAACGTTATGTCTCACTCCTCTATTCAAAAGTCTGAGCAAAGAATGCAAATGTGCTCAATGCTGCCTTAACCACCCTGTTTACGTGATGCAAACTTCAAAGAATGATGTACTTGAGCCCTTATGTCATTCTGTTCTACCATAGTTGTAGAAGTCCTGCCCCTGTTTGTTTTACCAAAATGCCCTTTGTGCCCATATCGCACGTATCTTTTCTGTTGTAAAACAATGATGTACGTTTACCTTTATTTGAGGAAATCCTGCAGAAGTTAAAATATTGCAGAATGCAGTCTTGATGGACTGCATTGCCTACTGTTAGACTGACACAAAAGATGAAGCAGTAGCCATCATGTTGCATTTAGGTGTGAAAATCTTACAGGCAAGAGCATTTGTCTAATTAGTAACTCCATGTGACAGTCTATATTGAGTGCAAGTGTTCATCATGTTGCTTATGCTTTAATGTAAAGGACATGAATTTGTTAATCTTTCTAACCCTAACTAAAGCAAAAGTTGCTGATTATTTCTTTTTGTTTAATGTTTTTGTAGGAGGTGACCATCTCTGCCTGCCAAGCTGGACTCTTAACTATGGAATGCATTCACCTGATTATCCCAAGCCTAAAAAACTTTATTAACACTACACAGAGAAGCATTAGTTAGCAGTGAGACATCTCTGAATACTACTAAGCACTTTCCCAAAAGGAGAAAACAGTTTACAGAAGCTTGGCCTGTGTTTTGAGTGAGTGAGAGCGAGTGAGTGTGTCTGTGTTTCTTCAATTCCTCTTCTGTGCACATACTTGGAAAAAAAAACACAAAAATGATGCTGGAGAATTACTTGTGGATGGTGGTAGTGGGCTTTATAATAGCCTTTATCCTTGCTTTCTCTGTGGGTGCGAATGATGTGGCCAATTCATTTGGTACTGCTGTGGGCTCTGGTGTCGTGACACTACGCCAGGCCTGCATCCTGGCTTCCATTTTTGAAACAACCGGATCTGTACTGCTGGGAGCGAAGGTTGGAGAAACTATCCGGAAAGGGATCATAGATGTTAATCTGTACAATGGGAGTGAGAACGTGCTCATGGCTGGTGAAGTCAGTGCAATGCTTGGTAAGTAACCTGTGTTTTTTTTTGAGATTATTGATGCTAGTTGGATTTTTGTTTGCATTTAAAACGAAAAAGTAGTTTAAACTGTATAAGTAGAGAGTAAGAATTGACATGGAACTTCATCTAGTGGTATCTGAACTGATTGCAATGAGCCTAATATGACTGCAGTCTGCCCAAATGAAACTGCATAATTGTACTTGTTCTTGCCTCCTATAAATTAATGGTGTAAGAATTTGTACCCTCTGACATGCTAATCCTTCTACACCCCTTCACCCCATTCCCCTTTCCCACTGCAAAGAAAGTTTCAAGTGAAAGTCACAAAAAAAAGCTAATTATGTTTCTTCAGACTCATGAAGCAAATAAGTACAAAGTCCTGAAAGCATCTGCTTATGTTCATTCTCCATTGTTAAACCCTTTCCAGCCATTCAGATTTTGTCAGATATGTACAAATTGTCCAATGAGGAATCTATGTAGGAAAATCACAGGTACATATCTGCAGTTATCTTGTGATCATCCTAACTAAGTGTCATCCTATTTAGAAGGAGTCGGCAGGCATTCAATTAGCTCTGTCCATTGGAAGCCTAATCCCCATCGTTTTATATCTTATCATGGTGGTTTTGATTTTATATATTTTTTTGTATTTTAACGGTAGTCAGACTGATGTCCACATCACCTACATTTTACAGCAGTTTTTATAAAATTCTCTTTTCAACTATAGAAAGAAGAGATGCAACTATTCAGTAAAAATCTATCTGATCTCTTACCCTTTTTCTTAGCTAGACGTCCAGTGCATTGATAGTGTGGTGCTAGATTTAGTGCAAAATTAGAAATGTGAAGTCAGCTACCAATATCTAAATTGTGAAGCTCAATTTTATATATTTAAAAACAAAAATTTGACGACAAAATGCTGACTAATCTCTTAGAAGCAGTTGTCAGGCCTAGCTGGTGTGCTGTGCATTAATTTCCAACATTGGTGTTAAGTAGAGCCATAGACATGTACAGCACGGAAACAGACCCTCCTGTCCAACTCGTCCGTGCCGACCTGATATCCCAACCCAACCTAGTCCCACCTACCAGCACCTGACCTATATCCCTCCAAACCCTTCCTATTCATATACCCATCCAGATACCTTTTTTTAAATGCTGCAATTGTAGGAGCCTCCCACTTCCTCTGGCAGCTCATTCCATGCATGTACCACCCTCTGTGAAAAAGTTGCCCCTTAGGTCTCTTTTATATCTTTCCCCTCTCACCCTAAACCTATGCCCTCTAGTTCTGGACTCCTGACCCCAGGAAAAGACTTTGTCTATTTATCCTATCCATGCCCCTCATGATTTTGTAAACCTCTATAAGGTCACCCCTCAGCCTCTGATGCTTCTTAACTCCAAAGGGCCTTTTCAGTTGTAAAAATAACTAAGGTAATCCACTAGTTTCCAGCGAAAACAAATGCTTTTTATTTGTGAAGGCTGGGTGGTCAGTAATATTGGTAACTATACATAAAGTCAAATTATAAGAATGGTCAAAAATGGATTTTCCAGAGATATTGTATGTACTCTAGTAATAGTCCGTTGTTTTGAAGGTTAAACTTATGGGGTCGACTCTTACATGGATACTACTTTTGAGGGACTGAAATTCATTCCCATCAAAATTCATACCATACTATTAGCAGAAGCCCAGTCGATCTCTGAATGAATAGAAGGGGAGACAAAAACAACAAATTATGGTACTTCTGAAAACCCGGAATAGAACACAACAGCCAGTGTGGAACGAAACAACCAGTGGATTGGAAAGCTGGAGCAGGACATGACAGCCAGAACACTGACTCATAAACGTTGATCTGTTTCTGTGAAGAGCTAGGGTCAACTTTTAAGAGATGTATGGAAAGTTGCAGGTTATTTAGCAAAAAAAGGTCTATCTTTGTGAGATCGACTATCACTTGAGTATACACAATATCCTTTGGAGGTGATTTGTGGAGGGAATTAGAGCCAAAAACTTGGAAAGCTTATTGTCAGTTTTTTTCATTCTCTACCTAAATTTTGGTTTCTTTTGTCGTTCATTCTAAATTATCTTTCACAACTCTTTTGCACACCCTTTTGTTTATATTTCTCGCAACAAACCCTTAATTTTATTGAAAGCAACAGGAGAAATCTGCCTCAAACTTCGCTGTTGTTACCTCTTTTATACATAATTCTCCATCCTCTTACAAATATAATTCGCTTGCTTTTTGCATATAATTTGTTACAGTTCTCTAGCTAACACCAACTTGACTAGACAATTGTTCTCTTTTACAATTGCTATTACAAATCATTACTACACTCTGCAATAATTAATAGCCTTTTAGTTAAATTGTGTTGGTTTTCTTTTGAAGCTTTTAAAGATAGACAGGCCTGTATTTTGGGCTTAAGATGGCAATTTACCACCAGACTCTACCCATTCAGATAGAGGTGAACAGTTTGTTTACTCATGTACACACCTCACCTGAATAATTGCAACATTTTAACCTGAGTGACCCTTGCACTGTCAGTTCCAGAATGTTGCTTGAAACCCTGTGCACACCTGCATTTTTTGCAAACTATTTGGTACAGGCAACTTGCCCTATTTGTTTTTTAAAAGGCAGTCGGTATCTTGAAAGGAACGAACACATGGTATTGCTGTCTTGCATGCAATTACAGACTGAATAGCAGGGTAAACAGAAGGATCCATAGTGCTCTGTATAGACTTGTTGACCTTTTGTGATACTAGTAGATAGAAGGAAAGCATCAATAGAGAGCTAGAACATGCTTGAAGTCTACCAAAGAAAGTGGGATCATGTGGCCCAGGGACATCTGTTCTGAGTCTGTGCCCTGGGAATTGGTAGCGGCAATATCACAGAAGGCTAATGATTGATGTTGACAGCCCAGTTGGCAATGAAGGTATATTGACATCTGCTTATTCCACTCCATGAAATCTCTGCTGCTACTCTGCGTATCACACTCCAGTCCCAGGCACTTTGGGGTCTTGTGTATAATATCCTAAACATCCCTGCATGCCTTCTATTGCTGCTAACCTTCCACCACCCCCTTTAACTCCACATAACTCAGGTTGAGGTGTGGTGCACGCACACTGATGTTTCTGCCCTCTATAACAGTGTAAGAAGGGAGCACTGCAAAACCAAGCAACGACGAGGAGACTTGTATCTTTGAACCCAATGACAATAATGAGGACAGTGGCAACAGGGTTTGTAGCGCCTGATCTCATTGAGAACTTTGAAAATGACACCTTCATTCTGCCTTATACCCTTCCAATAGTTTTAAGCACCCAAGAGCTACATGTACCCAGCTAGAGGAGCTCCAGGAGGTGAAAATAAAGCAACAATGCTTAATCCTGATGTGCATGCTTACAGCTACCTGTCCTAATACTGGCAGTGCAGAAACCTTGACATGGAATTAGTACTAGCATGTGGGGAACTGAGTGGCCTTCAGCCAAATGAGGAGTAAATGATGGGTCATTTGTCAGTTCACCAAAGGGCAATCACTCCTGCTGCAGAGGTAACATACAGGAGAATGTTGCATTTTATAGCTTTTTAATTGTCACTTTATCACACAGCCCATTTTGCAGCTGAACACTTTTTTTAATGTTGCTGAGTAAACAGTGCTGATGCTATTTGGATATTTTGTTGCCTAAATTTGAGATGAAGGTGGTGTACCAGCTGGTCAAGCTATATGACCCCAAGATATGTCCGAAACCAATCCTTGTTTTGAATATACACAAAGGGCACATTTATGCTCTGCCATATGCTGGCAGAACACCATGTGGGAAATGCAGAGTGGAATGAGAGACACCATAGAAGTGGCAAAATCTTTGTGGGTAAGAGTATTTATTTCTAGCCCACGCTCTAACAATTTGCAATAATTTTTGATGCATTTATACTTGTTGGAGAAAGTGTAGGAGATACTTACTTTCTCCTTTTTGATGCAACACACCGTGCACACTCCAGTAGAAACATTAAATCTGCACTACAGAAATCAGCCACTTGCTCAACTGCTCCATTCTGTTCTCCTGAGCTTTCTTTCATTGTACTGACTTTGTCTGTGAAATTTTTCAATACCCCATTCCCTTCTCCCTCCTATATTCAAACTGAATAAATGCTTCACTTGCTTCCATATTCACTTTAATGCCTGTGTAGTGTAGTTTTTATTTGTGTGTTTGATTGTTGTCTTTGGTCTGGGTTCAGTCTTGAGTAAAACCAATTTCTTCACATCCATTCTGTTAAACTCCAATCATAATTTTAACTACTCTGCCAGATATCCTCCTCTTTGCCTTTCTGTTGAGAAAAGAACTCCAGCTTGCTGGAGTTTTCCCTGTTGTTCCAGATCTGTAAATCAAGCTTATTCACTGGGTTATATTTTGCTTTGAATGATGATGCCATTCCAGGCACAACCTGATTGCCAACAAAAAATGAGGTGTGAAAAGTCAGAGGCTGGGAATTCTGCATCAAGTGGGTCACCTGATGTCTTTACACTCTGAACAAGGGCCAGGTCAGAAATCTGGATCACACCATTTTCCTGGATGGGCAAAGCTGCAATGCTTGAAGCTCTGTGCATCTTGAATTACACTTCCTATTATTTAAACTCCCTCCACTGCTAGTGAATTGTGACTAAAGTATGTAGTTTCCACAAAATGTACTGCAACAACTCAACATTGACATCACCTCACTCTCCTGGGCTTCTGCCTCTAAGGTCAAGGGGCAAACTTCCAAGTCATGCATCATCTTAACTTGACCAAGAAAGTCACTGAGGTATGTTCAAAATTGTTACATCCTATTCTAAGGCTTAGTGGGCGCACCTTTCTCACAAAGACTGAAGCAGTTCAAGGAAGGAACCACAATTTTGGCAGCAAATATAGCCTCTCCAGTGATGGCCATATTTGAACAAAATTTTAAAAACACTTTTTATTGCACAATTGTATTTTGCTCACACTCCATCAATTTCTCTTCGTATAGACCAACTGAAAAGTGTTTCCTGGATACGTGCTTCATTTCATTTAGAAATGATTTTGCAGCTAGAATACAACAAAAGGTGCTCCTCTCCTTTTTTGAGAATTATTTGAACAAGATAAAAGGGTCTGTTTCCATGCTGTGTGACTCATGTTCACAAATATCAAATGCCAATCGTCAGACTGCATCATTGTTGTTTCTGAGCATTTGTTGGGTATCTGCAACAAGCTCCCCCATAAGAACTTGCTTTTTTTGCCCTAGCTCCAAGAACTACCACTTCCTCTTCCTGTCCATGTACACAGTACAGAAGAGCAGGAGACTTCGGTTTGAGGCAGATTTGATTTTGGTTGACAAAACATCTTAAC
This sequence comes from Chiloscyllium plagiosum, assembly GCF_004010195.1. Taxonomy (NCBI): domain Eukaryota; kingdom Metazoa; phylum Chordata; class Chondrichthyes; order Orectolobiformes; family Hemiscylliidae; genus Chiloscyllium; species Chiloscyllium plagiosum. The sequence goes on along the minus strand of NC_057711.1, from coordinate 141,692,415 downwards.
TTGGCTGAAGAAAGCAAGTTTAATGTTTCACTCTCTGAAATCGGCACTCAAACGTATTTTTACTTAAATCTGGTTTTACTGAAGAAATGTGGAATCTAGAATGAGAAAAATGTAAACTGTACCATATTAGTGTTGCTTAATCTTTTGGGACTTAACAGTTTTTTGTGAAATTTATAATGTTACATAATTATTCATTTGTATTCCGTAGAATAAATACACCTTTACGTTTTTGCCTTGCACTGTTGTCTATTGTTGTAAACCAGTCTTGTTGAACATGGTCATTATCTGGAAGGGTTATTCAGGATGATGCTGTGGAATTTGTGGACTGACTAAATCAGAGGGGTGACCTAAGAAAAGTGTGCTTGAAGAAAAATTTCCCTAATGGTGTGAGAATCCAGATCAAGGGAGCTCAGTATTTGAATTAAAGTTGGCTCATACAAGAGGTAAATCGGGAACCACCTTTTGTTTTCTTACCAAAGGTGGTGTTAATATGGAATAATACAAAACACAGAATGGGTGGATGCTGGAGATTTGAAACTAGCAAAAACAAATCGCTGGAGAAATTCAGTAGGTCTGGTAGCATCTATAGAGAGGGAACTGTTACCATTTTGAGTCCAGTGACCCATCTTCATAACTGAGGCTGGGAAGAATTGGTGAGAGGATGGGGGTGGGAATAGTTAGGCAGACAAAGGAATTCAGGATATTGAGCCATGGAAGAAGAGAAGCTAGATGGGTGATCAGGGGGTTGGCTATACTGAAAGTGACCCATTACATGACAGGCTGTGGGGTTGAGGAAGACACATGGAACAAGATGGGCTCATGCACTAAAATTATTGAATTTGAAGTTGAATCACTATCCAATACCTCAAACAGTCCTGTACTTTACCAAATCTAGTCTATTTCCTGCTCACAATAGACTAAGCAGGCTGGTGACCAATTTGTGGACCACTTACATTCTGTCTGTAGAAATTATCTCGAGCTGCCAGTTGCCCGCCACTTCAAAACACTGCTCAACAGAGACTTGGGTCTGCTGCAATGCTCCGGTGAGGCTCACTGGTCTTTCTCCCTTGTTCCACTTCAACCACCCCATAATAAAATACCACTTTCCTATCTGCTTCTTAATCAGTTCTGAAGATGGGTCACTTGACTCAACATTAACTCTGCATTCCCTCCACAGTGATGCCAGACCTGCTGAGTTTCTCCAGCAATTTTGATAATATGGAACACTTCTTCCTCCAACTGTTGGCAGTTGGTCAATTCAAGCTTTAAAGTCTGAGGAAGAATTTTGGTGGATACCTTTTAAAAGGGACATGAGAACAAAGGCAGAGAGAGAGGGCTGTACTGGGGCTGCAGCATAACTGCCTCTTGGAAGTCTCAGGTAGTTGGTGTGGTGGCAAGAAAGCTCTTCTGAGATTGGTCATTGAATGGGACTCAATTGCCAAAGTAGAGGGAGAACATCATACTGCCTGATTTTGGGAGTATGTGTTGCTGAGTAGGTGAATATGGCATTCGTTGCATTCCCTGATCACTCAACATGAGAACATGACATAAAGGCTTCTATGGTTTATTGCCTCGGAAAATGGTTTAGGAGCACTTACAATGTCTCTTAATAATGAAGCATATATGTAAGCTAGGTATACCACCATAAACATGAGAATAGGAGCAGGCCTCTTGAACCTGCTTTTCAATAGGATCACAGCTGATCCAACATTCCTCACAACCACTTTTCTGCTCTTTCCCCATAGTCCTTATTCCACTACTGATCCAGAATCTCTCTCAGCTTTAAGTATATACAAGGTCCCTGCCCCACAGCTTTCTATTAAAAGGAGTTCGAAGGGCGTTCAACCCTCAGAAGAAATTTCTTATCATCACCATCTTAAATTGGAAGCCTTTAATTCCAAAATTACGCCCTCTGGTCCTAGACTGTCCCATGAAGGAAGACATCCTCTCAGCATTTACCCTATGAAGCCTGTTAAGAATCGTTTTATGTTTCAATGAGATCACCTCTCATTGGAATTGAGAATGAGTAGATTCCTGACCTGTTTAACATTTTGCTCTTAATACAATCCTTCCATATTGGTTGCCATACTAATGCAGCTTCTCTGAACTGCTTCCAAGGAAATAGTGTTGTACCTTAAATAAGAGGACCTGAACTGCTCTCCTCACTCCAGATATAGTTTCACCAGCACCTTGTACAGTTGTAGTTAGACTTCCCTACTCTTGTACTCAAACCCCCTTGAAATAAGGGGCAAAATTCCATTAGTGTTCCTGATTATCTACTGCACCTTTTGCTAGCTTTCTGTGTTTCATGAACAAGTCCCTTTTTGTATTACAGGTTTCTGCAGTTTTTCTCCATTTAAATAAATACTTTTTTTTTCTCCCCTTCCAAAATGAACAACTTTGTATTTTCTCACATGATACTCCATTTTTGTCCACTTAGTGCATCAATATTTCTGTAAACAGTTTGTATCCCCCTTGCAGTATGCCTTTCCACCTATTTTCATCTCTTAAGTGCATTCACTTCCTTCCTCTAAGTCATTAATACATATTATAAACAATTGCAGTCCCAGCACTGATCCCTGTGGAACCCCATTGGTCATTGGTTGCCAACCTGAAAAAGAACCCCTTATCCCCTTTTGCTGTTTCCTGCCCAGGAGCCAATTCTCTATCCATGCCAACTCCATGGACTCTTATGACTTTTTGCCAGACACCGAAAAGTCCAAATACAACGCACGGTTTCCCTCTATCCTCTCTCGTTGAGACTTCTTTCAGAAGCTCTAAATTAGTCAGACATGATTTCCCTTTAATGAAGTCCTATTGACTCTGCTGGATTTATATTGTGACTTTACAAATGTTCTGCTAGTACTTCCTTAATTGATTTCAATACTTTTCCAATTATAAATGTTAGACTAATTGTCCTATAATTAACTAATAGTTAAGTGTTTTTGCACAGGGTGACACATTGAATTCCAATCCTCTGATACATCTCTGGAATCTAGCGATTTTTGGAAATATAGCAATCAATGCATCCACAATCTCTCTCGTTTACTGCTGATGACGCCTGTGCTACATTTAAAACAATTGGTGTGTGTGGCAATGCTTGGTTTTGTGGACAACATCCATGAGGGTCAGGTCTCCAATATGGTCACACTGACCTGGGTGAATGTTTGACCAAGCTGCATTGATTCACTGTTTAGCTATCTCACTCAGAATCTGTGCTCTTCATCTGGTCACTAACCGCAGGGCAGCTGTTTCACGAGAGGTTCTGAAGTCCACTTTTATTGAATCCACACTGCATGAATTTACAATTTGACTTTAGTTAGCAAGGTGTCTTGCCCCTTTATTAATGCATATGGCTGTTAATTATTTTAATTTCATCGCTGTTGTACAGTTTGAATTGCTGCTGGAAAGCATTTTTTAAAAGCTGAGTTTCTTCAGTTTTACTAAGTGTAAAGGGCACAAACTGAGTCTGTGCATGAACAGATTAATTAGAGAATTTTAAACAAAAAATATCACTTAGAAATTTTCCAATATAGGGCACCATTGACTCCATTTGAAGGTATGAATTGACACTGCATGTTTGAATGCTGACTTGTATTGGGTAGGCATCTTTTTAGTGGTGCTAACATTTAGTGTTGCTCATTACATGTGACCAAAGGTTTAAAAGAAATCTCACAACACCAGGTTATGGTCCAACAGGTTTATTTGGAAGCATTAGCTTTTGGAGCACTGCCCCTTCAGGTTAGTGCTTCATCACCACCTGATGAAGGAGCAGTGCTCTGCAAGCTAGTGTTTCCAAATAAACCTGTTGGAGTATAACCTGGTGTTGTGACTTTTTTAACTTTGTCTACCCAGGTCCAACCTCTGCTCTTCCCCATCATGTGAGACAGCTGGTTTTTGGTACAATTCTCAATTACAGGTTTTTGACCCTATTTTTACTGTTAGGGGTATGGTAACAAAGTTCCAATCATTTCCCCACCTGTGTATTTCAAACATGAGCAATTGGTGTTCTTGTTTTTTTTTCCCCTGTTGCCACTAATGTGGTGTTTTATTCTCCTAACCCAGATAGAATTTCTGGACGCGCACACACGCACACACACGCGCACACACACACACACACACACACACACACACACACACACACACACACACACACCCCACGCGTTTTGTTTTCTAGTTGCTGAGTAACAGTTCTAATTTGTCTACGTGCTCGCTGCTCTCATGTTCCTGATTTCAACTGGGATGAGATTTTGACAGTGTAATTTTGTGCCTGTTCTGGTGTAGGAGGAGAGAAATTTGCAGGGTACTTGTATTCTCAGGCATTGTTTAAATACTTGTAGCTGACTTTCCCAATGTTCTGGTAGAAATGTAAATGGCCTAGTGACTGCCTGCTTAATAACTTAGTCTGTTGGTTGTTCGTTTCACTGTCTCCCTGAAAAAAAACATTAAAAAAAAAAATTGTCACTTAAATCTGGTGTGCCAGCACCTGTCAACTCCAGTCAATGTAAGTGACTTGAGGGAGTTCAATTCTTCTGTCGAAAGAAGACCACATATACCCAGATAAAGGATGAGGTCACTGCTGGCAAGAACAGTTCCTGTACAAGTGAGCCATGTCATGTAACCGAGCTTTTCTGGGGCTAGAAACCAAATTCCAAACTGTGGGTTCAGATAAGTAGCTGCAGTATTACCAATCTTTTCATGTTGGGGAAATGAAAAAAATAGTTGTATTTATATGGTCCTGAAAGTTGAGAAAGAAAGCTCACAAGTACCTTTGCAGTTAATATAGTTTTTTTTTGGCAGTGTAGTCCCTGTTGCAGTGGAGGAAACAAGTGACCAATTTAAGCATAATAAAATCTAACCAACCAATGTGATAATCACCAGATAATCTCCCAGTGGGTTGTTGGTTGAGGGATCAGTATTTACAGGGAGAACTTTGTTAGTTCCTTGAATTTGTAAATGTTTTTTGTTTTTATTTAGGTTCTGCTATCTGGCAGCTGATTGCTTCATTTTTAAAGCTTCCGATATCAGGCACTCACTGTATAGTTGGAGCTACCATTGGTTTCTCACTAGTTTCATTTGGTGCTCATAGTGTTCGATGGATTCAACTTATCAAAATTGGTAAGTGACCTTTTTCTGTTGTTTTTGCGTGAATGTATTGTGCATGAGAGCAATGATTTTAATAGTTACAAATCCCCTCTAGCTTTATTACGTCAGTATTTTCTACTGTTGCACTTCATTGGTTATACTTTACATTTACAATGCTCTGACTTCATTTTTATGCTCATCAGTAGACTCTAGTATTGGCAAAGTGTGCAAAACCTTTTGTACCTATTAATTGTAGAACATCAGAGCTCCAGAAATGTACTGAAACTGGCCTTTTTGACCCGGAAGGTCAATGTACATGCTAATGTTTCATAAAAGTCTCATCATGACTCACTCCATTTCCACCAAACATTTTTCTATTCATTTCTAGCTAGTTATTTTTCCTGGACAAGAGGTTATAGTTTTGATGTCAAAGTTAACAATTGATTCAGCAGCTTCAACAGATGCAGTATAGATAAGTGTGATGCTGTGAGCTATCTCTTTTAGACAGTCATTCAGAATGTGGGTAGTGGTCAGATCTGAATGGCTGGAGTTACTTTGAGCTATTCTTTATGCACCATGTGAAATAAAAGTCCTATCTATCGCTGATCTATAGTGCTTCTAATGTCTCTTTTCTGTAGAAGGCTGAAGCCTGAGACTACTTTGCTCTGGTCAGTTAAAGGAAATGATTTTATGTTGGCACTTAACCAGGAAGTGTGCCATTGATAGATGGAGCTGTTGCCAGTGTGTAGGGTCCCTAGGATCCAAACGGATATATGGGGGTTTTATTTTGAGGCCCTGTGTCAATGGACGTTGCTTTTTATCAGGTGTCAGCTTATGAGGGTTAGCTGTATAGGCATCAAGAAGTCCATGTATACTAACACATAATCAATTGATCTGTGTTGGAATTAGAAGTAATCCTCTTAGCTCCCTAGAGGTTGTTATATCTACTACCTTTTTTTTTTTGGAAGGTTTTTCTCCAATATGGTAGTAAGTAGTACTCCTTGAGTCTCTCTGAAGGCACTTCACTAGCTGGTTAGAAACAGCAGAGAGTATTTATACTTTAGCTGAGAGGTGTGTAAACCCCCATAGGAGAAGCAATTACAATAATGGCCTAGAATAAACCCTAATGCTATTATTTCATAGCTCCCACTTGGATGCATCCATACTCTCTACCGAACCAAATTTATGCCTGAGTTACTTAATGGCAACTTGAATTTATGACCTCTAGCTTGATAGTTTTTTTTTTACAAGTGATAACTCCTGGTACCACTAAACTCCATCCATACTCTCTACCGAACCAAATTTATGCCTGAGTTACTTAATGGCAACTTGAATTTATGACCTCTAGCTTGATAGTTTTTTTTTTTACAAGTGATAACTCCTGGTACCACTAAACTCCATTATTATGGTGAAGGAGACTTCTATTCTCTTCCTCACCCTCACCCCCAGTTTACTCCATATTTCTGCATACCATTTCAATCTAAATAAGCATCCAACGCCCCCTTGATCTCTTCAATTGAACTTCCCATGCAGTGCATTCCATAAATTTTTTTTCAAAGTTTTACATCTCTGCAGTATTTGGGAGGATAAAAGAGAACTTTTTATTCTGTTATTCCATTTAACATTTGTCCCCCATTTTGCTACAGATTTTTAACTTTTTTTTAATTTTGGAGTTTGCTGAAGATTTTTTCTTTTAGAAATATGTTTCATGAGTACTTTCCTTCAGGATTGCCAATGTTCCAATTTTAAGGGCACCTTCAAGAAAAGGGGAGCAGCAGCGTTTTGGACAAGAAACGCCAGCTTTTAGTTTTGGATAGCTGCAAGCATATCTGTTCGTGGGTAGGTTGGAAAAAGATGTGTATATAGGATGATCAGCATTGGGATTTGTGGTTGGAGGTAATAATGAATGGCATGGAGTATGAAGGTTTGGGAGGCAATAGCTACTCTAGGGCAGTGAGACCAGTGGTCTCTGATAAGCCAGGTTGGGTTTGGAATAGGATAAGACTGAAGATTTTGAACAAGGGAGGATGATCAGGAGAACATTTGAAATATGTAGTGCACGCATCCAATTGTCATTTATTACATTTGCTGAACGCTGCAGTGTACCAGATATGGATTTCCTTTGTACTATTCAGTTAAGCAAGAATATTGTATGGTTTACTGGTACAGATGCATTGAGATCCTGAATGTACTCTTGAGCCCTATCAAAGCCATGTCCAAAAGTAGAGGGGCCACCCTCTGCTCCAGGTTAAGCTATTTAAATTTGATTCCAATGATAAGCCTTTCTTTGGAGACAACCTGTCGACTTGCATCTTTTCATATCAATGAAAAATCACCTTTGGGACAGCCTGTCCTGCTGACGTTTAAATGGCCACCTTGTGGAACTTTTGTCATTTTGTCACCTATCAAATCTGGATTAAATTCAAATGGCAGCCTGATGTGTTTTCCAATTATGTTCTTTGGGCGAATTATGCAGTTTCAAGTGATTTTGTTTTTTCCTTTCTTTGCTATGTGGAATTTGTCTTTGCAGTTGCCTCCTGGTTCATTTCCCCACTTCTCTCTGGGGCCATGTCTGGCCTACTCTTCGTCTTAATTCGATTCTTCATCTTGAAAAAGGTAAATGTTTTTTTTTTTGTTTTAAGAAGAGGTTAATGTTGCAAATTACAGCACCATATTATTCTCCTTCTGTCTCTGATTTTCTAATCACAAATTATGTTGCAATTTCTGTAGGATGATCCAGTGCCGAATGGCCTGCGTGCACTCCCGCTGTTTTATGCTGCTACTGTAGGGATCAATGCCTTCTCAATTTTGTTCACAGGCGCTCCAAGTAAGTATCTTTTGGATGGTGGTTTAGGCCTATTGGGGATGAAATTTGGTCTTTTGCAACAGCTATCTGGACATTTATTTTACACCTGCTCCACTTTCTGATTCTAACAATTCAGCATTATCCATTTTGCATTGACAGCAAAATTTATTTTCTTCCCATCTACATTTGATAATTGTTGGTTAACGAGTGGAAACAGTAACTAGGAACAAGTGAATCAAAGGTGACCTCTCTGGTTAAGTCCTCCTCAATCCTGTTGTGTTTGTAATAACTGGCTATTAAAAATAGGAACCAAAGTTAGGTCTCACTACTTTCTGGATGCAGTCTGCATTCTAATTCCAGGATAGCTATGTAGCTAAGCAACACTTCTCAACAGAGAAACACTATAAATTAATGACCTTGGATCTATCTGAAGTAATGAGTTTAATGTTTGGAAGCAACGCTGTAACTTTTTAATTATAACTAGAATAATGCAAATTTAAGCAGACACTCTTAGCCTCTGTTATCTATCCATCCACCAAAATAGGAATGTTAGTTACCAGTTTATCACAATATACTTTGTAATTGCTGAGCTTTGAAATTTTGCGTCAGGAAACTTCCCAGAGCAGAAACAACTTGTATAAACTTCCGAGCCATGAATTCTTCCCAAATGTAATACTGCTAATGTAAATGCATAAACTGATTTAAGTCGGTCAAACACTGTCCTTTCACTTATCAATTCTGAACTGATGTCCATCCTGATGTGATAGTTGGAAGCCTTCGCTCCTGATACCGGGTGTGTAAGTGGACCAGAGGTCATACTCAAACTTTTCAGACATCTGAAATGAGACTTAAAAATAGTAAGTTTAAATACTGGTGGTCATAAGTCTTCTGGTTGTTGAGTCAATAATTTGGTGATTGACTGACTGAGGTAAATTTCCACAAGTATGCGGGTCCTTGGGAGTTGTGTGTGCGTGTTTGTGTGTGTGCGTGTTTGTGTGTGTGCGTGCATGTTCGATCGCCCGGCTAAGTCAACATTTGTTACCTAGTTGCCCAGAAGACATTACAGTATCAACAACATGTCATTTCCCTGCCATATCTGGTTCTGGTGTAGAATAATTGATAAAGAGATTCATTGATACAAATAGTTGACTCGTAGCATGTGAATACTGCAATATAGAAGGTGAGCTAGATGGCTTGTTCCTAGAGTCCAAAATTGCAAGCTCTTTCCCTCCCAGCTTGAAGGGAAACAATATAATACCAAAACCACTCACTGCAGCAGAATTGTATTTGGTCACAGTTTGTGACCTGGCACATCCTTCACTCAATCACTCAAAGCAAACGAATCCACCTTGGCTCAGCAAAGAGTGCTGGCAGGTGTGTCAAGCATTCTTAATGAGGTCGTTCCCAATGAAGAAGCAACCTAAGATGACTTAGATGCCAAGCAGCATACATGATAGACCGAGCCAAGTGTTCCAATAGCAAACAAATCCGAACAACTAGCCAGAATAGAAGGCTCTGCAAAAATCCCGTCCACTATGTTGGGGAAACACAGCATATCCATGCAAAAGATGAGGCTAAAGCAACTTTAGCCATCCTCAGCCAGAAGTGCTCCATGGATAATCCATCTTTTTCTCCTCCTGTGATCACCAGCATTGCAGACACTAATCTTCACCAATTCGGTTCGCTTCACTTCATGTGATATCAAGGAAGGGCTGAAGGCTCTGGACGCAGTAAAAGTTTTGAGGGCTGAAGACTTGTGCTTTAGGACTGTCTGCCCTAATCAAGTTGTTTCAATGCAATCACAACACCTAATTTGTATGCATTAATGTAGAAATTTGCCCTAATATATCACGTGGAAAACAGGATGATTCCAACTTAGCCAATTACTGCTCCGAACGTCTACTCTCTGTTACTAACAAAGTGGCAGAAAAAATGTATAATTTTAAAATCAGTTGGCAATGACCTACTTGCTGATGCTAGTTGAGTGCTTGGAAGGCACTTGGCAGATGTCTGTCGTGCAAGAATAGTTCAGACATGGAAAAGGAGTTGAACTCAGAGGTGAGAGTTCCTGCCCTTTGACATCCAGTCAGCATTTGGCCAATAACTATATCAATCCCAAAAAAATTTAGGTTGAAAGGAATCAATGAAAATGTTCCTTGTTTTAGAGTTGTATCTAACACAGAACAAGATGGTTGTGGTTTCTGGAGGCCAGTCATCTAACTTTCAGTCACTGCAGGAGTTCTTCAGAATGGTATCCTAGACTAGGGCATCTTTAGAGCTTCGTCAATAATCGTTGCTCCATAATAAGGCCAGAGGTAGGAATATTCCCTGATGACTAGTGTTCAATATGGACTGCAATTTGCCATCATCATCTCGGACAGTACTGGAAGGCAGCAAGTACTTGTCAGTGACATTGACACCTATGAAAGAATATAAAGAAGGAAAAGTCAATTATGTTTATCACCCCATCTTGGGAATTGGTATAATGTGTTGACAATTATTTTGTAATTCAGTGATGTAAATACAAATTCTCTTAGTCTGTAAAAGGTTATGGGTTCTGAAGAATCTTTTGAGACTGAAGCTGATTAATCGTTTTTTTTGTAACGCTGAGTAAGAGGGTGAAGGGGTCCAAACCAAAGATGGATAAATGGAGTTGTGATGCAGACTAGCCCTCATTTTAATGGAATGGCAGAATAGTCATTCTGTGGAATGACCTGCCAGAAGAGTTGGTGGAGGCTGGTACAATAACAAAATTGAAAAGGCACTTGGATGGATATATGAATAGGAAGGGTCGAGAGGGATATGGGCTAAATGCTGGCAATGGGACTAGGTTAATGTTGGATATCTGGTTGGCATGGACGAGTTAGACCGAAGTGTCTGTTTCTGTGCTCTATGGCTACTCTTATTCCTATAGTTGGATTGCAAACTGTGCTATGGGTTTTACTGAGCTGAGCCTCAATTATTTATTTAATGGAGTTTATTTTTCTTGTAGTGCTAGGGTTGGACACACTCCCATTCTGGGCAATAATAGTGATCACCCTCGGTGGGGCCCTGCTGTGTGCAATCATTGTGTGGCTGTTGGTATGCCCTTGGATGAAGAGGAAAATAGAAAGTAAGTCCTTGCCATTTAAATATGTTGAGAATTGTAGGTACTGGGAATTGAACCCTGGTTGAAGTTAGAGCTGACCCATTTATCTTGCAGATAAACTGAAGCAAAGTGTGCTGTGTAGGATATCAGATGAAAGTCTTGATAAAAGCCAAGATGAAGATACACCAGTATTTAAAGAACTGCCAGGTGTGAAGGATGGGGATGAGTCTGTGCTGCCTCTAACTGGTGAAATCTGTGACGATGCTGGAGGAATCCCAGACAGCCATGTTGCTGGATCAACTGGAGTATCAAATGGTGAGTCACATGCCATTCTTGGCCTGCTTGGGCTTCTTTTTCCCAACTGGTTACAGCCGCCTGAGTCTCTCTGTCAAGACACTTTATTTTAATGCACTTTTTCCTCTCCATGCAGATTTGAATTATCTATTTTGTTTGAATGTGTTGCTTCTGTTTGTTTTGTTTTGTGACTCTTTATGACTGTGTCTCTCTTGTGCGTGCTCCCCCCCCCCAATCTCACTGCTCTATAGCTTAGCATTGTTAACCAGATATTTCTGCACACCCTTTGTTTCCCTCATACACCCATGGCTGAGATGTACCGGACAGGAAAAATGCCTTTCTTTTACAACATTTTTAACATTTCATGCACTTTGATTACTTTTGGAGGTCTGAAGCTTTGTGCAGGTGAAAATTTAACTTGTGTTAAACTAATACTTGTGCAGATTTGATTTACTTGCGTGGATCTCTGGATTGAACTTAGACAACTAATTCAGAGTCTTCAACAAAACAGCATTGGAGAAATTCAGCAGATCTGGCAGCATCTTTTGAGATGCCACTGGAGTCACAGTCATAGTTATAGAGATGTACAGCACAGAAACAGATCCTTCAGTCCAACTCGTCCATGCCGACCAAATATCCCAACCCAATCTAGTCCCACCTGCCAGCACCTGGCCCATATCTCTCCAAACCCTTCCTAATCATGTACCCATCCAGATGCCTTTCATGTTAGCTCTGCTTTTCTCTCAAAAGGAGCTATCAGACCTGCTGAGCTTATCCAACATTTGGTTTTTGTTTCAGATTTCCAGTAACTACAAATGTTTGTTTATATTATCAATTTGGAGTTGTCTTGGGTATTAAAACAAAGGAATTTCAGCCCATCTCTGAAGGGTTATCCTTCCCGTATTCCATGACTGCTCCACTGGGAATACCCAAAGAGATTTGATATATTTTAAAATCATTGTACAAGTACGGCATACTAAAACTATCGGCCAATGCAACATATGTTTTTGTTGTTTATGAATGTTTTCATCATTCACTGTACACTGGCCAAAGTAATTGTGGAGGAAACCACTGCGTGGGAAGGTGGAACCAGCCAGACTGGCAGTGACTAATTTTACTTCCCTTTCCTTCTGGTTTGAAAACACTGGTTTCATGAGTTTGTTGGATTGTCCATCAGTTTTCAGCTGAAGCGTGTAGCAGCAGCTGCTGCTTTTGGCTTCTGTAAAGTGTACGACTCATTGATGCTTTCATATCGTCTCAAGATGACTGTGTAGATGCTGCCTTTTTTTAACACCCCTCAACTTTGCTACTGATGCTGTGGAATTGATTATAAAGTTATAGAACTGAACAAGCGTGGAAACAGACTCTTCAGTCCAACTCGTCCATGCCAACCAGATATCCTAAATTAATCTAGTCTCATAGTGGCATTTGGCCCATTTCCCTCTAAGCCCTTCCTATTTATACACCTATCTAAATGTCTCTTAAATCTTGTAATTGTATCAGCCTCCACAACTTCCTCCAGAGTTCTTTCCGTACACTCGCCACCCTCCGTATGAAAAAGTTACGCCTTTGGTTCCTTGTTAAATCTTTCCCTTCTCACCTTAAACCTCTGCACTCTTGTTTTTTTTGACTCTGGGCTGTGGGTGGACCTTGACTATTTACCACATCCATGTCCCTCCGGATTTTATAAACCTTGTATAACGTCACCCCTCAGCCTCCAAGGAAATAGCCCCAGGCTATTCAGCCTCTCCCTATAGGTCAAACCCTCCAACTCTGGCAACTTCCTTGTAAATCTTTTCTGAGCCATTTCAAGTTTTACAATATGCTTCCTATAGCAAGGAGACCAGAATTGAATGCATATTCCAAACGTGGCCTAACCCAATGTCAGCCGCAACATGACCTCCCAACTCCTAGGAATGCACTGACTAAGAAAGACAGCTAATTCAGCTTCTAAGTCAGCTAAGTTTAAAGCTTTCTAGTTGATTTTATATTTTTGTGCAGTTCAGAGACCAATAATAAATGCTGTTTTGTACCAGTTATTTACTTTTTATTCCCCAGTCTTATGTTAACTCTTCATATCTATCTAATTCTGGTCCAGTTTGATTCCAGTAGCACTTTCCCGCTTCTCAATAAGCCACCTAATTTCCTTTCTCTTAAAAGAACTTTTGGATTGAACAGCTTGGAGCAGAAATTTGACATTTGAACAGCCGTCTCTATTTTTCTAACTCTTTCCTTTTACACTTTTCTGTGATGTAACTTAAATGGGAATGAGGTCGTGTCCTTTCATTGCTATCTCCTCTCCTGGATTCCTCCATGACCTTTTGGAGGCCTCTTTATTGTTCCAGTTTAGGATTAGAAGCTGTATTTTTTTGTAAATCAAATCTGAGTCTGCAAACCAAGCTGGGTCAGCAGTTTGAACCATGGTAACCCTTCCTTTTATACTGCATCAATATCAGTGATCTGCACAAATCATCTATGGAGTGGGCTTTAACCCATGACCACTTGTCTCTGGAGGCACAGCTGACCCACAAAATAAATTGTTGCTCTTGTCATGGGTGGCTGCTTTTAAGCACAATGTACCATTCAGTGGAAACGGTTTAGTGACACTTCTTGAGTTTACCTAACGTCATTCCTGCCATGTGATGTTGTTGCTGATTTTTGGTTCAGTTGGAGTTCATGAAAAGAGGAGATCGAGATTAGCTCCTTGTCTGATTTTTGGTTTTGTTTTTCTTTCTGTACTTGTATTATGGGTCTCAGTAGCAAGGTTGTTCACTCATCGCCCTTTGTGGGTTGTCTGAAGAGGATGGTCGTGAACCCTAGAAGTTGATTTCTTTGTGTGGTTTGGATATTTATCACCAGGAAAAGATGATACCATTTATGGCATGACTAACTTTTGTGTGGTTGGTTTGTTTGTTTGGAAGGATCTAGTTCCAACATTAAAATCTGAACTCTGTTGATTTTTTTATTTCTGCAGGTAGAGCTGCATCTCTTACAAATGGCAGCCTGAAATCTCCATTTTCAAATGGTGCATTTAATTTTGAAGGACACACAAGGAGTGATGGTCACGTGTACCATACCGTGCACAAAGACTCTGGACTGTACAAAGATCTGTTGCACAGAATACACTTGGACAAGGTTACTGATGATCGGCCACAACCTGAAAATTCCTACCGCCTTCTCCGTCGCAACAATAGCTACACGTGTTATACTGCTGCTATCTGCGGTTTGCCTGTCCAGCCAACTTTCAAGTCCTCTGATTTTGTGGGGACAGAAGACAGTGAGAAGCTCGTGGGTGAAATGGCCTCCTACTCTAAGAAGCGGCTACGCTATGACAGCTATTCCAGCTACTGCAATGCAGTGGCTGAGGCAGAGATTGAGGCAGAAGAAGGTGGGGTGGAGTTGAAGCTTGCCAGTGAGCTGAGTGACCCCTTACCACCACCAGAAAATGCCATGGATGAAGACAAAGAGGAAGAGGAGAAGCCCCAAGTCCATCTGCTCTTTCACTTCCTGCAGATCCTCACTGCTTGTTTTGGGTCATTTGCACATGGTGGGAATGATGTGAGGTAAGCTCAGATAAAATTGTTTATTTCCACTAAATATTGTGGTGCTTTTAAAGCAGCCACCCATGCCAAAGGCAACACTCTCTATCTTGCGGGTCATCTGTGCCTCAGCTAGTAGAATCCTCGTTCCCTGAGGTAGAAGGTTAAATCTGGCTCAAGGGACACTTAAAGGGAAGGAAGGATTAAAATTTACCCTGTTACCTCTCTGAAAGTCACTCTGTTTGAAGCTTACCAAATATGCCTTAATTTAGTATCTGATATTCAGTTCTGAAATAGAAAACTCAGCCACAAAACTCACTGGAAACTTGTCAACTTCAATAATATTATCCATTTCCATGCCTTCAGCACCCACCAGTCTCAGAATGTGCCAGGTGTACCTTCAGATGACTAATTCTCAACGCACCCAGGTGTTGTTCAGAGACAGTAAAGAATGTCCTATTAACGGTTTATTTTGTTTCACAGCGCTTCCACTTTTTTGTTTTTGAAGCTCAAGTGGTCAAAGTTTAACTTTCCAAGATGCCTCTGGAAAAGTTCCACAAATACTAACCATATATTTGTGCATTCCTTCGTTGAACCCAAACTTTGGCCCATGGACTGACTGTGTAGGTTGAGTTAAATTGAACAGGCTTTACAGGACTGCAAACGTAACTTTTTGGCTGCACATCCATTTGGTTTTAATAAGTAAGCTTTGTATGGAACCAGTGCCAAGTCATATGAAATGCCAAAGGTGGATGAGCATCAAGGAAGCAGTAACAGCTGCTTGTGAAACCACCTAGCAATTTAAGCAAAATGGTGGCTTGCATTTGTATTTATCTTGGCTTGACTTGAAAGCTTCAAAAACAAAAACTCCTCTTTCCTAGTATGAACCCATCTAAAGAAAACTTTTTTATTTATGTAGCAAATCACATTACCATTTGGCCCAAATGGTGTATGCTAATGTTTACACTCTGTACACCTATGTCCTTCCTATCCAATTGCATCTTCTCACACTGTCTCCATATCCTTATCTTTCCTTCTCCCACTTGCATATTTTGTAAAATGTGGTTTGAAGTGTAGTCACAGGTGTAATTCCAGAAACATGGCTGCAGGATGACATGGATTGGGACCTGAATTTTGAAGGATGGAGGACATTTAGGGGTGGCGGGAACTTGGGAAAAGGTCATGGTGTTAGCGCAGAGGAAAGTGATGTGCACTGTTAATCAAAGACCCAGATAATGTTTTGGGGACCTGGGTTTAAATCCCACCATGGCAGATGGTGGAATTTGAGTTTGATTTTGATTTAATCTGGAAGTTGGAGTCTAATGAGCATGAATCAATTCTTGACTGTCAGGGAAAAAAACCCATCTGATTCACTAATGCCCTTTTAGGGTAGTAAGCTGTCATCTTTTCCTGGTTTGACACTTAAGACTTATGGGCATTTAGATTTGGGGAATAAATGCTGGCTCAGCCAACAATGCTCTCATCACATGTATTTATTTTAAAACCAGTTCAGGAAACTAATATGTGAACCATTTGAATAGAGGCTTGAAATCCTTCTGGGAATGTTGTAGAAGCCCACAAACAGCAGCTAGATGTTAGGGTGGAGTATAAAGGAAGAAATAATGAGCCTGTCTGCTGAGACACATGATGTTAATCGTGAGAGATTATAATATATACAGCCTTGAAAAGTCAGATGGTGAGGAATCCATTTAATGATTTCCGGATGGTCTTTTAGAACAGCATGTTTTGGTCCAGACGCAGGAGCTGGCTATACTAAACCTGTTATCGTGCAACGAGATGAGTTAATCAACACCGGCAAGTTCCCCTCCAGGCCACTTACCATCCTGACTTGGAAATATATCGCCATTTCTTCAGTGAAGCAGAGTTAAAATCCTAGAATTCCTTCCCTAAGGATAGTGTGGGTCAAATTACAGTAGGTGACTTGCAGGATTCAAGACCGCTTACCACCACGACCACAGGAGCAATTAGGGATGGGCAGTAAATGCTGGCAAGCCAGTGATGTCTGTGTCCCACGAGTGAATTTTTAAAAAGGATTCTGTGAGGTCACTCCTAACTATCCGTGTCCCATAATTTTACATCTTGTTTGAAGGAGAGGGTAGTGGGTCTAAAACAATTTTTTAAAAGGTATAATTGAAGGCACGAGAGGAGAGCTGGCTAAAGGGAATTGCCAAATTGGGTTAAGTAATAGGTCAGAGGGATGTAGGGGCAGGCATTTAAAAGGATATTTCAGCATACAAATGAGAGAGCCCACTACTCCAACAATTTACTCATACTACTACTCTGGTGAACATGAAACTGGAAAGCGAATAGAATGTCCATCGTTCATTGCAAGGTGAATTGACTACAAAGCTGGAAGTCATATCAGTTGTACAAGGCACTGGTATAACTGGATCTGGAATATTGTGCATGCTGTTGGTAACATTATTTAAAGAGAGGTGCCATTGTGTTGTCAGATGAAGTTTGTAAGGTTCACTAAATTAATTCCTGGAACTCTAGGTTGTCCTTACGGAGAAAGGTTTGACAAGATATATGCTTGTATACACCAGAATTTAGAGCAAGAGGTGACCTAATTGAAAAGTACACAATCCCGAGGGTGGTTGACAGGGAATGTACAGAGATGGTGTTTCTTCTTACGGGAGGACCCAGAACCAGGGGACATTTAAACTGATGAGAATTTTTTCTGTTGAGCATCATGATTCTTTTGGAATTGCAATCCAGAGAATGCGGGCGAAGCAGTGACCTTGCATATTTTTAAGGCAGAGGGAGATCTTAGAAACTCTGCAGTGTGGGGTTAAAAAGCCATTTGGCCCATCAAGTTCACACTAATCCCTCGAAGAGCATCCCACTAAGACGCAGTCCCTTACCCTAACTCCATAACCCTGCATTTTCTATGGCTAACCCACCTAGCCTACTCATTCCTGGACAGTTCGGACAATCCATCTGATTGGCACATCTGTCAACTGAGAGGAAACTGGAGTACCTGGCAGAAACCCTCGCAGGCATGTGGAGAATGTGCAAGCTCCACACAGACAATCTTTCCAAATCATTGTTAGGCCTTTAAATATTTTTGAAAGGGTTTATCAGATTTTATTTTTCCCTGCATAAAAGTGCTGTAGTCTGCTCGACCGTTGCTAGTTATCCATTCTGATAAGATCCTCGTAAAACTTATTTTCTCCACTTCCTGCAGTGCTTGAACATCTTTTGTAGAATGGAAACTAGATATGCACTTTAATCTACACATGAGGGTGGACTCTCTTTTGAGTGCTTTATTGCTGACTTTCTAAATTGGGAGGCTTGTAACTGTAAAACTATTTATTTACTTTGTTTTAAGTTTGTAAAAATAGGAGTCCTCTATGTAGATAGATATAGAAACTTAATCAGAAAGTGAAATTGGACCTGCAACAAGTTCAGTAAACATGGCAAGGACGTGATTACCTTTTACATCACTGTAACACTTCCCCGAAGTATGCTGGCTGTAACTTTGAGAAATTCACAGCTTGTTCGTCAGCATCTGTTAATTGTTGGGGTTACGAACCACTGTTAAAACTCCAAAACTGACCTAGCAGACGTCATGTTTCATTGGCCTTAAATCTAATCATGGAGCTCGACCACTTTTAACTCCAGATGTTGTATTTTATACAAGTTGACTTTGATGGAGTCTTATAACTTGTGGTTTAATGCTCTTTGGTGGGATGGGGAGGTAAGGTTGATAGTTAGAAAAATGGAATTGAATTGGGTTGCTTGAAATGGGGATTTAAGGAGATGCTTTCAACAACTATTGTCTATCACAAGTGAGTTGGGTCAGAATGATTTGACTTTTTTTCAATAGAAAACTAGTAAATGATACAAAAGAAATTCCATTTGAACCAATAAAATGCTCAGTGGGGACACTGCCTATGAATCAAAGCTGTGAGTTTTAAGCCTTACACCTCTTGATGATAATACAATTGCTGCACTGTTGGGAATCCGATGAGGCTGGAGCTTGAATCAACAACTACCTACATCCAAGATTTGAAGCTGTATTTTTCCAAGCTAAGTAGCAGCACTTGTAAGCTGTTAAAATCTGTCCCTGATAACTGCAATGACGTTGAACTAGATCTGCTGCACTTCTAGGAAAAGCAGGATGTGATAAGCATTGAAGTTAAATTTAAAAGTGAACGTAGTCTATTTGGAGTATGTTGTCAACTCAGTGTTTGTTCTTTTTATGGGTGTGATGTGACTGTTGTGAAGTGTGTGTAATATAAGGGGCCTACTCTGTCTCTAGTGTTTGCACTTGCTATCCTTTTCACTCTTGCTGTTTTCTTTTTTTTCATCCCACCCCCAATAATATCTTAACACCTGTTCCCTCTGGTAGGTACAAAAATAAGTCCTACAATCATTCAAAGAAAAGTTCTCCACAATTTCCTGGGTAATAATGATCTCTCAATAGCTGCTTAACAAATTAATTGGTTATTTACTGCTTTGATGTTTGCAGGACTTGCTAAGTGTAAAACTGACTGCTCCATTTCCTTGTGCTGTAACAGTGGCTACACATCCAAAAATATTTCTGGTTGCAGAGAGTTCTGGAATGCTGTGAGCTTGTGAAAGCCTCTATTTAAATACAAGTTCTTTCTTTAGTTCTATAGCAAACATAGTTTCCCACTGCACGTGCTAACACCTTGGCAGCTGCAGGAGACCACATAGTACTTGGACTTGTAGCTGGACACATGACACCACTTCTGTTGCTGTCACCCTTCTGGAGAGTCACTTGACATTCTGCTCCTTGGCCTGAGCTTACCAGCTCCTCCCCCCACCATCCCAGCTGTTTCCCATCCAAGTGAAATGAGAGCTACCATCTGGCTTTCTCTTCCAAATGTAGTCAGCTCTTAGGCCCAAGTTGCTTTATTCCAATGGTCTGGCATATTATATTGCATTGTGATTATGTTACTAGAGTGGCAGTCTAGAGAATGAGTAACTAGTTTGAGAATTGGTCTATATATAAAACATGTGTATATTTAATACATACGGCAGGTATCCATGACCAGTATTGTAAAGGATGAGGGATCACCCCTAAATCCAACAACTTGAGTCAGATGTCTTGCTCAAGCGAACTATCTTTATTCAATACAAGCATGCAAGGAGACGTTCAACTTTCCAGAATGATTTGATTGAGTTCTACACTATGCTGTTTTTGAGTCAGATTAATTGCATAATTCACTCCACACCACTGCGCGCCCCCACCCCCCCTTACTTATGCCTTCCTGATCTGTTTACCTTTTTGATTAAATTGTAATTTTTTTTTAGTTTACACAAGGTATTCCATGATTCCCTTTGTCAGTCTCCCTTCCAGTCAGAATAGGATCTTGGATTGTCATTTCAAGATGAAAAGAACAAACAATGATTTTTTTTATTAAAAAAATTTTTTAAGGAAGGAAATGCACTTCTCTTTCCTTGCTTATTTCATTTGTAATTCCAGTCCCATACCAATGTCATTAACTCTAAGCTTCCATCTGAAATAGCTTAGCAAGTTGGGCAACTATCCAGGCGGCTGGAGTGGGCAGTCAATAACTGCCTTGTCTGCAGTACCCACATCCTGAAGGGAAATAAATAAAATTCATTGCTGAATTTGCATTTACTATTGCTTAATTCAAATTATTGGATTTCTTAAATACTGAGCAATAGGTTGATCACTTGTCCATGATTACTATACTAAATGACAAGGCAGTGGAGGGAGTTAAAAGTTAAGGGTAAATCATTGGTGGTTCTCCTTCTCCAAAGACAAACTGGGTTCACTGGAATATTAACAAATATAAATGATGGTGAAGCTTCCCACTATAGAACTACTGATGGTAATGCTGTTACATTTTGAACTTTGGATGACCTTGTTCATGACTTGCTACCTGCATATTAAACGTCCTTAAGATTATTGACCAAAAAAGATGTTCATCTGTCTTCTGGTGTTAGAATTTCTTCTACCCCTTCTATGTATTGGAAGTAATGATGTATTCTGGATATGTTGGGCCCTTTTTTTAAACTGTAGAATCTCCCTCCTTTTAAACCCACCTACACTGACCTTTGCCCCACCAAGGTGGGAGTTGCCACGTCCCTACATGGTTAGTGTTGAATCTTCTTACCAGGTCTCATGTAAGAGTTCCTGGGAAGGAAACTGGAAGGCAACTCCACTGTCTGTTTGTAGGTGAGGAACCAGCCTGGAAGCATTAACATTTTGTTATTGTTTTTAAAATCTGAGTTTAAACATGGGGTTTGAGTTGGCATTTGTGATCAGTGCTGCTGATTCCTTCGAGTTCTGAACATATTTGGCAGCCACAGTAAATATCCTGAAGCTCGGGATCCAGAGAAATGCACATTAACTATTGCATGTCTTGGAGCCCGCTGCAGGCACAGTTCAGTTTAAGAATAGTTTGTACTGCAGTAGTTGCTTGCATGAACTGGTTTTGCACTCTGGCTTGTTTAAATACTGACTGTTTCCATCTAGTGTGTCTGCTCTGACTGAAATGCTGTGGATACATTTGAAATCCTGATACTGTCTACACTCAAATGTGTTTAACCTTTTGTAAAGAAGTCTGCATCTGAGATGCATATTTTAATACACACAAATGACTCCTAACCTGACCAATTATAAATCCTGATCAGGATCTAGGCCTATTTTGGTTGCCCAGAAGTCTGTTTGTCAACTCTACACAACAGCAACTACTATGCATACATTGGTAGATTTAATATGGCAGAGATAAATATCTCTAGCTCTTGACTGAATTTCAGGTGAGCAACACTAAAAGGATACATCTTTTCACCTTTGTTTCAGAATGTGTGCAACGTATGGTGATTATGTTGCAGGACTGTAATGCTGATTATATTACTGGAAGAACAATCTACAGAATAGGAGTACAAATTTTGGAAATTGAAAGTACCAATAAAAGTGAGCGCAGAATTATTCTGTCATGAGGCACCTCTAGTTTGCAGGACTTCTTCCCTTAAAAATATTAGCAGTCTTTACTTGCTCTGGCCCAAAATGAGCCTTCAGTCCTATAACTACATGGCTGAAACTTAGTGTTTCAATGAGCCACTGTTAGGGAGGGGCAGTAAATGTAGCCTTGTGAGCAACATGCATATCCTGAAAATGAAACAATAGGTCAGAATTTGACATGACCATAACAGTGAAGTGATTGGTTCTCAGCACTATAAATTGCTAGTAAAGTAAAGATATAGTTATACTTTCATCTAAAAGTTTCATTCTCTGGTGTGCCTCTCCACTGTTAACTTTGAACAAACAACTCTTCACCACCTGTCTTCCTATGAATGTATAATGAGTGGCATGAAGTTGCTGGATTTGTGCTGTAAATGCAGATTAAACTTGAAGCAGAAAATTTAGGTTTAATCATTTGGTTTGCAAGTACAATTTTATTGATGGTTTTAAATATTGCCAGTCACCCTCTGAAAATTATTGATTACAAGTGAGGAGTCCATTTTTTGGCCTGTCTGTGGAGGTGGGGCTTGAATTGGGAACCTACTGACATGCTCTGTTTAGGTGAGTGATGGTACACCCATATCAATGAATGAGCTGTTTACACACTGATGCAGTCTGTCTTCACCCCCACGTTCACATGGGGATGAGAGAGAGAAGCTGGCAGTAGTCTCCCATCTCCATCTGCCCTTTCCTGTGTGGGGATTGGATAGTATGAACAGGACCATCTCCAGAACATGCCTTTTACTAGCTGCTCCTGCTGGGAGCATAAGTTGCTGAAATATCACTGAAAACTTTAATGTTCAAACATGAGTGTAATTTTTATTGTTTATTTTAAATTGAGATGTCTGCTTCCTCTTTCTGGCATTGATCTATTTTTATTCTCTTTTAAGCAATGCAATTGGTCCCCTTGTTGCTCTTTGGCTGATCTATCAGGAGGGAGCTGTGCTGCAGAATGCTGCTACACCAATTTGGTTGCTGCTATATGGAGGCTTGGGTATCTGTGCTGGTCTCTGGGTCTGGGGGAGGCGAGTCATTCAAACATTGGGCAAAGATCTCACTCCAATCACCCCATCAAGGTAAGAGCTGGTGGTATCCAGAACATTTGCATGTTGTGTTATGGTGGTAGTTTGACAAATTTTATATTTATTGTATTCTTGGCATGCTCAACATTGAGAAGTGTACCTCAGCCCTTTTCTCTTGTACCCCAAACTCCTTCCATCATGTGATAGTGCCAAGTATGTCTCAGGTTGGCAAGTCAAATACTAGTTGGCACTTGAAGGCATCTCGAATGTTTCTGACCTCATCTGTGCAAGGGCATAGATCTTGGCATTGCCCACATTTTGAGAATAACAAAAAGGAAACCAACTGTCTAGCAGCTAGCCTGACAGGCCCTCCCATTTAAACCCTGCAGTTGTCACACAAAAATCAAAACGTCAGTCTTATTCTTCAAATTATGTACATCAACTGTCACAGATAATCTGGATATGTCTTGTCATGTGCTCCTGGGTTTTTGAATAGTGAGGTAATTGCCCAGTTCAACAAACAACTGACGTGATTTTATATATTGATGAGTGCGGTATTTGTGACCAGCATTGTATATGCTTTAGCCTTGGTATTCCTAGATGGTTATGGATGCAGCTCTTGCTGGAGAGTTCTGGACTCTTGAATAAAGTCAATGATGGAATGTACTGATTGGGTACAAGACATCCACCTTTACATACAGGTATCTTTAGAAATAGTATATGGCACTACCACTGTGTCTAATGGGATAGATCTGTGGCAGCTGAATCCTATTCAGCCACAATCTGTAACCTTGTGGTATAGCTTATCCTCCATGCTAACGTTTTTGAGCCCAAGAAATCAATCCTGCTTCAATAAGAAGTGCAGGAGCAGCATGAAGGATATGTAAATTGTGATGCAAAGTTGAAATTACAAAGAAGGATACTGTGCAATAGAAGTAAAACTGTAGACAAAACCAATTGATCCCATAACAAACAGATCACACTGTAACTTTGTAGTCCAACTATATCTATTTGTGAATGGTAATGAACAGTTAACTAAATGGAGGAGGATTTTCCATAATTATCCCTATGCTCAATGATGGGGATACCTCTGTGCAAAAGACAAAGCTGAAACAGTATTGGCCATCTCCACCCAGCAAGGTCATGTGGATTATACACCTTGGCTACCACCTGAAGTTCCCAGATGCTGGTCTTCAGCCGATGCAATACGCTGTGTGATATCAAGAATCAGCTGAAGGTGTTGAATACTGTAAAGACTATGGGCCCTGATTCTATTCCAGCGATAGTACTGAAGGCATTTGCTTCTGAATTA
Organism: Chiloscyllium plagiosum; assembly: GCF_004010195.1. Taxonomy (NCBI): domain Eukaryota; kingdom Metazoa; phylum Chordata; class Chondrichthyes; order Orectolobiformes; family Hemiscylliidae; genus Chiloscyllium; species Chiloscyllium plagiosum. Next base: position 141,668,284 of record NC_057711.1, on the reverse strand, counting down.
GCTGTGAATTTGTTTTTTTTTAAATCAACCCATACAGAGATGTTGTTGCATACCCTTGGAACGGATAAGACTTAAGCCCTGGTCTCCTGGCTGAAAGGTAGGAATGCTGCCACTACCCCACAAGATCTTGCAAGGCTCAATAATTGTGATCCTAGCCAATATGATGCAATACAGGTGCTTTTCTGACAGTTACCCAAGAACTTCCTAGGTGCGTTAATCCACAAAAAAGCAGGAAAAGTTGATGCTAATCCAGTTTTCACCCCATCTTGCGCTCAATGCAGAGTGATGACTGCTTATCCAGCAGAATATTTAAAATACCATTAATCTGCTGTCTGCTCTGTTTGGATTCTGTTCAGGCTACTTAGTTTTGGTTTACTGACTTGGTTTACTGACTTGGTCCAAAAACAGAATAACTAAGCTCCAATACAACAGTACCTTCCCTTTTTAATATCTAAGTAACATTTAGATATTATCAGGCAAGAGGCCTGATAATTTGTAGTGGGTGAGAATTGGACATGGGTATATTTACATTATTGGTGTCTGTCCCAGGACATTGCAGGAGTTTCTCCAGGCACCCATTGCCATCCATCATAAAGTCAGAAACTACTGTCTACACAATGAACATTTTAATGTTTAGTAGTATTTGATCCTGTGATACTGAAATAATCCACATGCATCAAGAACAGAATAACTTTCAGGTTTGGGCTGAAGAGTGGCAAGTAACTTGTGTTACAGTGCTTAGATGACTGCCATCTCCAAGGAACAATTCTCCTCTTCCCTAATGCTCAATGGCCTTACCATTGTTGAATTCCCCACTGTCAACATCCTGGGGTTTGCTGTTAACCAGAAATTAAACTGGATGGCCATATGAGTACTGTAACAATGATAGGTCAGAGGCTGAAAATTCTGAGTAAGTTGTCTCCGGAGTCCCCAGAGCCCAAGTACTACCTTCTCTGCCCAAATCAGGAGTGTGATGGAATATCTTTGTGTCCACAAAAGCGTACTCCAAAAGAGCATACATTCAGCTCCACAGCATCACATGACAAAGCAACCCAGTTGATCAGCACCTCTCCCACCACTGGCATACACATGGCAGAAATGTGTACGATGTCTGGATTGCTTTATAGCATCTTACCAAGGCTCCTTCTAAATCTGTGGCCTCTACCATCTAGAAGGCAGCTGATACTACCAACGGGAAGCTACTTGCCATTTTGACTTAGAACTACATCGCTGTTTTCTTCAGTGTCATTGGGTAAAATTCCTGTGATTTGCTCTCTAAAAGCCATGTGGGTGTACCCGCACCAGAAGGACTGTAGTGGTCTAAGAAGGTTGCTCACCATCAAAATCTTTTGGGTGTTTAGCAATGGGCAATGTGTTGGTTTGCATATCCGCAGAAAAAATTTAAAGTCCAAAACCACCTAGATGTTCTCCAGACCAGTTAAGCAAGTCTTGCTAAGTCTAAACAGTAATTTGCTAAGAAACACTCAATGGCATAAATTCCTACATCGCTATTCCTTTATATCCTTTTAATGTGGTTTCTTCAGAGAATGAAAAACTTCCTTTCTACCACCACCAAGCACATATTGGGCTCACTTTACCTTTTTCACCCCTATAGACCAATCACTTGAATCCATGAGGAAGTACTGCATGAACAGTTCTTCCTTTTGTTCTGTGTTTCATTACTGTTCCTTTTTAAACAAAAAAATCATTGGATTTGATGTGTGTACATTCTGACATGAAATCCTTTAACTTGTATGGCAGGACTGAACTTAATTAACCAGAGTAAGAGTTTAAAAGTTGGGAGTAATGGAAGTTACACTGATTTTACCATATCAGTAAAATTCTCAACTCTTGGAAGTAGCCACTGGCGTGCTTTTGAGTTGCTGCACCATTTTGGGTGACACACTTGTTTCTCTAGTATGCAGTGGTTTTTGGTGGTATGTTTGGGAGAAGAGTTGGAGGCCCTTCCATGTGATGTCACACTGGTAAGCATGGTTGTCAGTATGGTGCTGAGTTAATGCATAAGCATGCTACTAAATCAGACTCTAATCCTGTAGAGCCTGTTTCATACATGTGAACTAAACCTCATACATAATTAATTTGTTTGATGCCAGCAATAACTTATTTCAGCACAAATATGAATGTATTCTGCCTTTACCTTGTTATAATGATTTTATTTTTGATTTTTCCAAAAAAAAATCCACATGACCGCAGGATATTATCAAAAAGATTGCACTGGCTTGTCCAGAGCTGCGTTAAGACTCTTGCATGCTGCCTGAAGCTTCATGGTATTAATCTTGAGAGACTTGAATGACTGTGAAGTGTTGTTTTGTGCTTCCTGCAGTGGATTCACTATTGAGTTGGCTTCGGCGTTCACAGTTGTGGTTGCTTCCAATGTTGGACTTCCAATCAGTACCACACACTGCAAGGTATGCGTATGCCCTGTGACTGCAACATGAGCAGTTCAGTCCGTACTACTCTGAGGTTTGACTCTCATCAGTTCCTGGTGGCATGACTCATCTTGAGGCAGGAAAACAAAGAAGATCATTTTGCACCTAATTTGGTGCCAGGCTTGGTTGCAAAAAGCATTTTTGTGGTAAATTGACTTGAATTTGAAAGGCATAGACTGGTACTCTACTGCTAACATTACCCTGATGGAATCAGACAAAGTGAACTCCACTTGAGTTATATCACACTTCGTAAAATAAAGGGTGAGTTAGATGGAGTGTCGGCAATGCATGTTGATTTCCTACCTTCGTTCCTGTTCCTTGCCTCTCCCATAAACTCGTCGGGAAGTACTAACAGGGTTAAAAGCTGGTGATTAGAAGTATATTTCTAGACAGATGGCAGAGGACAAGCATCATTGTTAGAGACTAGAGGCAATTTCCACAGTTTTCCAGTTCTGGCCTCCTGCCCATCACCAATTCAGTCATCCATTGTTAATGCTGTGCCTTCAGCTATTTAATTCTATAGTCTTGCTATAATCTCGCTAAAGCTGAGATTTTAAAGGAGCATTTTTTTAAATAAAATCTCTCTATCCAAGCTTCTGTTCATTGATCTTAATAACTTGAGCAGAAGAAAATGAGAGGGGCTTTCACCAATGGAAGAGAATTTAAACTCCAGGTATTGGTCGGTATGTAATTGCAAAAAATCCCAGTATATTTGTTTGTAACTGGCTGCAATCCCCCATTATCCACAGACAAGTTTAGCTGCTGCTGATTACTGTACTAGTGGTTCCTCCTGGATAATGTGGATGAGGACCTATTTGGATTTTGCCATGATGCCCTCCTTGTTAGAAAAACATATTTGTCACTACTGGGATGATATCAGCTGATAACTATTGTTGATCAAGTCATTGTCGCAATAATTGTGACCAACGTAGAGTTTTTTTAAAAATATTAATGTGGCCCAAAAAAATGGTTAAAGGAAACTGTTCAGAAGACCGGGATAGACTTGACAGACAGGATGGCCTACTGCTGTGGTGTACGTGATTTGTATTAATATTATACCTTTTTATGACTTAGTGCTTTACAACTGATGGCATATTTTCAAAATAGTTGTGATGTAGGAAAGGCAAGCAGTCAGTAATTATGCAGTTTAGGTCTCATACTGCAAATGTAATAATCAGGTCATCCCTTTAAGTTGGTCCTATCTCTCCATCTAGTTTTGAAAACCTTACTATAACATAAGCTCTGTCCTGACTGAAAGAAAATCACTTCACTTGACTTATGGTGAACAAATCTTTTTTGTGCTTTCTTTGCACTGTCGATCGGGACATAGGCTAATTTAAAGCTCAAACTGCACTCCCTTTACAGTTGCTGACAGACTGTCCAAAAATGCTTTTTGTGTCGCTCGATGGCCTTGAATAGTTTAGCTGATGGTTATTGTGCTGCTTTAACTCAAGGTGAGTTCTTTTTGCCACTGTGTCCTGATTTGCAGTACTTTCCTTGGGGTAGAGGTTGGTGTTTAGTGGAACACTTCTCCCTCACTCACTTGGTTCCACATTGCATGTTTGTGATGGTATGTCTTTCACATGCTCTTTCTACTACAAACTTTTATATATTTTCTATTTCTTCACAGTGGATTTTGCATTGAAGTAATGAGTGCGCTAACTGTACTTGTAGCCTCAAATGTGGGCATTCCAATAAGTTCCACTCATTGCAAGGTATTCACGTCATGTTAATGCAGTGATCGTTTGCTACCACCTTTAGCACATCAAACCAATGAACTAAAACCATGCTGATTGTTGCAGTCTGCCTTCTTTGTGTAGTGTGCAGGAGACCTCCCCCTCAAACTAGTCAATTTGTGAAAAGGATTAAGTTTTAGATTTTTTTTAAAAATGGATAGAATAGCTTTTTTTTAATGCTGTGTGTACACCAGGTTTCAGTGCAGTTTAAATATGGTGAATAATTGACATGGCAGTAAAATATTATTTGGACCTATACTTTCTTTTGTATATGTTTGTTTGAAATGATGAATTTGCATGTCACACTTGAGCTCACCTATCATGTCTTCCTACCAGCAGTTGTGCCATAGATCTCTCTTGCAATCTCTCTCTCTCGCGCGATCGATCTCTCGCTCTGTGTGTTCGTCGACTTGCCAACTGCTGTCTGGCTCCCTCTGTTCTTCCAGCCTCCTGTCTAAGTAGCACCCCCAGTGACAGGGAAGTGTGTGCTGTTTTCCTGGTCAATTGCATTGTAAATGATACATAATGCAATAATTTAGCATGTGACAGTGTTGACGTTGACTTTGCATGGCTTACAATATTGCATTTTATGTAAACTGGTCTAGTCAAGAGTCAAGTCTAACTACTCCCCACTGACTGCGTTCACAAACAAAACATGTCCCACTTCCAAGTGATTGACCCATATCCTTCAAACCCTTCCTATTCTTGTACTTGTAACTGTACTTGCATCCATCACTTCCTCCGGCAATTCATTTCACACACAAACTATTTTTTTTAAAACTTTACCCTCTCGCTTTAAAAATATGTCCCCAAGTTTTGAACTCCTACCACCCTATGGAAAAGAACCTTGCTATGGATCTTATCTATGCCCCTCTTGACTTTTATAAACTTCTATAAGGTCACCCCTCAACCTCCTTTGCTCCAGAACTGTCCACAGTATTTCGTAACTGGGCTCATCAATGTCCCATACAACCTCCATATGACATCCCAACACCTATTCTCAAAGGTCTGAGCAATGAAGGTGAGCATGCTAAATGTCATCTTAACTAACTTGTCCACATATGATGTAAATTTCAAACAATTCTTGAACCCTTGGGTATCTTTGTCCTACAATACTACCCAGGGTCCTACGTTGATTGATTGTATAAGTCCAGCCCTTGTTTGTTTTTTCCAAAAATACCTCATTTATTCAAATTAATCTCTTCTCTGCCACTTTGATTAGATTAGATTCCCTATAGTATGGAAGCAGGGCCTTCGGCCCAACAAGTCCACACTGACTCTCCGAAGAGTAACCCATCCAGACCCATTCACCCTGGACTATGGGCAATTTAGCGTAACCAGTTCACCTAACCTGCACATCTTTGGATTGTGGGAGGAAACCGATGCAGACACAGGGAGAATGTGCAAACTCCACACAGTCACCCAAGGCTGGAATTGAAACTGGGATCCTGGTGCTGTGAGGCAGCAGTGCTAACCAGAGCCACAGTGCCGCCCTATTCTTAGCCCATTAACCCAAATGATCAAGATCTGTTCATATTCTTAAATAACCTTCACTATCAACTATTCTACAAAACTTTGGTGTCATCTGCAAACTTACTAACCATGTATCCTAAATTCTATCCAAACTGTTTATATAAATGACAGACAAAAGTGGACCCAGTACCAATCCCTGTGGAACACACTAGTCACAAGCCTCCAGCCTGGGAAAACGCCCTCCACCACCACAGTCTCCTGCTGTTAAGCCTATTTGTATCAAATTGGCAAGCATACCCAGAATCCCCTGTGATTTGACTTTACTGATTAGTCTATCATGCAGAACCTTGACCAAGGCTTTACTAAAGTCCATGTAGACAATGTTTACCACTCTGCTTTCATCAATCTTTTGGTTACTTAATCAAGTTTGTGAGACCATGCTGCCTATCCCTAATCAGTCCTTGACTCCCAATGTATTTAAATGCAATCTTTCTGAATCAGCTCCAATAACTTACTGATGTAATTCCCAGGCTGCTGCTTATAGCCTCCGGCACCTCACCCATAGTTATAGTCTTTGAAATTTGCCAGTGAATTTGGAAACCAGGTATGTCTTTCCCGCAATTTTCCAAAATATCCAGATGTTCACAAGAATGCCTGTGCCCAATACTAACCGACTCCCTGATGTTTGTGATCCCATTGAATGGTCAGCAAGTATAGGTCAGTTAAGTCCAGAATTCTGCTGTGTTGCTATTAGTGAAATAAATAGGGAGTGGGAAATAAGTGATAGAAAAGGAATTGGATCAAACAGTGTATTTCGGCCTCAATTTTAAATCTCTTATTCGGTGTTCAAATAATTGAGTTAGTTGAGGGTAGACAAATCGTGAAATCTGGAGATTTTCGCAAAGACAAAATCATTTTTCGACCTTAAATTATTTTCCCTCTTAGACCAGAATAAATTGAATCTGTTTCTGCTTTTCCCTAAATGGACTGCACCTGGTCAAGAATTTGAAATGCTTCAACTTATTCTGATGGTCAATTTTTGGCTTGTACTTGGTCTGTATAGAGAAATTCTGTATCCACTGTCGGGGATAGAGGAAGGACCACCTTCAGTGTATAATCGTTTGTTTTGAAGGCAAACTGCATCAGTAAACGTGTTTTTGCTAGAGGTCTTTTAACTTGCTCTGCTCTCCAACTATTATATTAACTTCTTGGTTTTACTACCTAATGCATCACAAAATAAATGTTAGTATATTAACTAGCCTATTTTATTTATCTTTCTCAAGAGTAGACCAGTGACTTTTCCAAACCTGTGATACTGCGACAAACTCAAACCGATGATATCACTGATCCTGCACTCCTGTAGCTGGGAAACCTTACCTAAAGGAAATATGGGCACACTATACAGACATGTCATTAGGAGTACAGCGTCCTGAGCATCAAGATTCTGATGTTTCAGAACCATCCGATTTGGTACAATCTACATGTAAGGAGTGCATGATGGTGCCTTTTTGAAAACTATATCCAACTGAAAATTTTTCAATTTAAATAATTTGGTTTTTAAGAGTGTTTCAGTACTCGCAGTTGGTTGAGAGTCAAGTTGATCTGATGGGGTGCAGTCTCTAATTATAATGCATAATATGCAACTCATGCACTCTATTGAATACATGCAAAGTGTGTCTGTGACTTGCATGGTTTTGCTGATTGGCTTATTGACACGCTTCTGGTCACTTAGTATTGGTCTACTCTTCAATCATGTTTTTTCTTGTTTCCTTATAACAAAACCCCCACAGCCATCATCACCATTTGATTTATGCTAATGTATATTTGTTATAACTTGCTTCCCCAGGTTGGATCTGTGGTGGCTGTGGGATGGATCCGATCACGCAAAGCTGTGGACTGGCACTTATTTCGTAACATTTTCCTGGCCTGGTTTGTGACTGTCCCAGTCTCTGGCCTCTTTAGTGCAGCTGTTATGGCACTGTTTGTGTATGGAATACTGCCATATGTTTAATTTTTATGTTCAAATTTTGTGATTTTTACACTATTTCTAACCAGCAGTGTGAGGTGTCCTTTTCTTTCTTTCTACCCACTTCTGCCTTGTCCCACCCCTGCCCTCTTAAGAGGTGGTTTATTCCTTTTCCTTTTATCCTTTTTCAAGAGGAATTAAACAGCTATAAACTAATTTGCATTTCATCACATGCTGTAAATAACACTACAAGTGCTCATTTGATGACTTGATAGCATGTAACAGCAAAGACTTGTTACATAGTGTAAGTGAGTGATGCCCAAATTGTGGTGTTTGTGGAATGGATGGTACTGCTTGGATAACTTGTTCCCTTAGACTGATGTGTGTGAAGATGCTGTATATATTGTATTATTACTCTCTAGAAAGTTTTTTTTTGTATGGATCTGGGGTATAAAAAGGTGAATTTAAAAAGAAATATATATATAATGCCATGGTTTACCAAAATCATCCTTCTGATGCAAAACGAGGTATTAAAACCCTACGCTTGAGTAATTCAAGTTTTTTTTAAAAACAAGGCACTGTTACTTACAACTGAGCCTACTCCTAATTTGCCCTGCGTGCTACAAACACCATAATGCAAATTGACACAGATTCATTGTGTTGAGTTTCATGGAAACTTGATGTTATAATTATAAATTTGACACTTCTATTGTATTATATTGTAATTTCTATTGTAAATACTTTCTAAAGATATCTAAGTTTGTGTGTTTTTTTTTAATTGGGACACATTTCACTCACTCATTTTAGACTTAAAAAAAAAAATCGAATGTACCAAAGATTCAAGAATAAAGATTTGACAGTGTTTCCACTTTGGTTTTATTGAAATGCCTGTTTGTAATTCAGGATCCTTCTCCAGCTCTTTGCTATTTAAGCAATAGTTGGGCTGTCCTTGCCAGAAACAGATTTCATTGATCCGTTTCAACCAAAATGAAAAGTATTGTTCTATCTGGGAGATGACAGCAATGTCATCAAATCAAGTATCAAGGTAGCTTTGGGATATCTGGCCGTTCCAATGGCCAATGCTCTTAATGTTATTGGTAATTTAGCATACTATTATAGAGGGGGTCAGGGGTTCTTCCAACCATTGGTATAACCAGGAGGAATGGTAAAAACACTAGACAAACTGAGCTGTGCCCAAGTTGCACAGACCAGTTGGAAGGCCCCCTCCAGAAATCCAGTCTCTGTAAATGGGTTATGGTCAACTGAAATAAAGGTTACCTCGATTTTTACCTTTTTTTTAACTAACTAACTTAATACTGCATGTAGTTAGATTGTAGTCCTTTTTTTGTTTTGCATTTAAAGATTGTGTCAGTTTAGAAACTGTTGAGGGTGGTGGCGAGGAAGAGTGAAAGAAGGAAATAAACTGTCAGTGATATTTGCCATATCGTCCACATGACAAAATGAATGAAGGCTAGTGAGATTTTGTTTTAATTACCTATACTATTAGGCAATTTGATCTCATTGCTCATTTATACATCAACCCATTATTGGGATTATATATTGTATGCCCTCCAATTTGTTGATCCTTCTGTTTGGTCCATCTCTAGCAATTGTAGGATGACGAGATGAGAGATACTCCTTGACTTTCATTGTATTAGTAAGACGTTCATTAGAACAAATGAGCAAATAGTTTCAAAGTGGTGATTGTGTGAAACGTTCCCTTTGGAATTAACCTTGTAAAAGTTCTAATTGGTTAAGTTCATGTATTAGCACATAACATGCTGCCATAATGCTCCTTGGTGACCTGTTTTTAATATAAATCCTACATCTTTTAAATGTCTTGTTAAAACGGAGTACAATGAAATGTGTATTACAAGTGTTAAGTGTTTGTAAGTGAACTTTGCAAATTGCAGTCTCAATCCTAGCATCTTTCCAGGACTGTTGTTTAAAAATGGATTGTAGAAACTGCAGAACTTCTGGCAATGACTAAAACTAGGGATAATTTTCCTCTGCTGAAGATTATTTATACTAAAACTGGTCAGTCTGTCTGTCTGTCTGTCTGTCTTGGTAGAAAACCCAACCCCCAAGGTACCCATCTGAACAAAAAAAGCAGATTGCTATCCTTGGTCTTAACCTTGCCGTAATTCACGGTCTAAGGTGAAAGTTCGACACTTAAGTAGGCAAGGTGGTTCAGAAGAAAGCATTTAGCACATTCACCTTCATTGCTCACTCCTTTTTAAGTAAAGGAGTTGAGACGTCATGTTGAGGTTATAAAGGGTGTTGGTGAGGCCTCTTCTGGAGTAGTGTGTTCAGTTTTGGTTGCCCTATTACAGGAAGGATATTATTAAATTGCAGAGGGCTCAGAAAAGATTTACCAGGCTGTTGCCAGGACAAGAGTTAGGCTGGGACTGATTTCATTGGAGCATTGGGGGTTGAGGGGTGACCTTTTATAAAAGGTTTAATAAATCATGACTCTGACAGATAAGGTGAATAGCATGTGTATTTTCCCTAGGGTAAGTGAGCTCAAGTCATTAAACTGAGGTTCCATATCCCTTTTTGGATGGATATGAAGATCCTGTTGCAGTAATTTAAAGCTGCATGGAGTTCTACAGTGCATCTTAATCCATATTTATCTCTCCAAACAACATGATAGTTAACAGATCATCTGGTCAATATCCAATTGCTGGTTGTGCAGTCTTACTGTATGCAAAATGGCTGCTGAATTTCCCTACATTACAACAGTGACTACACTTCAGAATTGCTTTTACGTCCTGAGGTAGTGATAGGTGCTCTCTCAATGCAAGTTAGTTCTTTATAAACTATTGTTCAATTACTTTCCGAATGGTTATCCTGACCAGTGTATTTTAAAATCCCATTGGATGTTCAGTTTCCAATGCTGCAGGCTAAAATCCCTCCATTGTGGTGCACCTTTGGTGTCTTCCAGGAATCTATCCACTGTAAATGTATTATTTTTGATTACATGTATCATATTGGCAGTAACTGACTTGTTCCCCTAGTTGGGGGAGTGAATTCATTTGTACTAAAGTGATGGGAAATTTTAAATTTTCAATGAGCTATATTAAAATAGTAAGACTATATTGTGTGGACTCATTATTTACCACAAAGCATCAGTATCCTGTAACATCTTAACTGAAGCAGTAAAATGGTGCCAGTGAAAATATTGACAGAACATTTACAATTGATTAATGATAACTGTGTTCATAAGAGTCTGATCAGCGTTAATAAGTCATAAGACCACACTTTCCAGTGCAACTTTTCGACTCTCTCACCTCAAGCTTCTGCAATCCTCACTTTCTCCAAATCACAGGACCAACTACTCCTTTCTAAATGGTGATGTTTGGCGACTTTACAGAACCTCCATCCTGTTCTCTCATTCCAAAGAGTGATAAATATGTTGAAACCAGATCTTTATCGTTTAGCTTGAACTGAATTTTGCAAAGAAGCAGTCAAGAAAATAGACTTTGGTTCAAAGATGGGGTTAATTTCAAATACAAAATTGTATAGAGTACAGGAACAGCATATTCAATCCCAGTAAACTATGCTGACATTCATGCTTCACTGAGCCTTCATGTATCCTCCTTCACCTAACATTCCAGCAAAAACCTCTGTCCTCCCTCATCTGTCACCTTAAATGCATCAACGTTATTTATCTCAATTACTTCCTGGCCTAGGGAATTCCACATACTTCCTGTTCTCTAGGGAAATACGTTGCTTGTGAATCCCACAATTTCATTTTATGGTGGTATCTTTGATCGATGGCCTTCAGTTGAAGTTGTTTCCCCAAGAAATGGAAGCAGTTTGTTTCAGATGCTACTAAAACCCTAACTAGACACTGTATTCCAAGTGATCTAACCAGGACTGTTACAAGTTTAACTTCCTATTTCTCATTTCTTTTAAAACTAAACCTTATTTCTAAACTATTAAATTCATTCAATACTTTGCAAGTTTGTTTGAATGGCATAATTTGTATCCCGAGGAGAAAGTGAGGTCTGCAGATGCTGGAGATCAAAGTTGAAACTTTATTGCTGGAACAGCACAGCAGGTCAGGCAGCATCCAGGGAACAGGAGATTCGACGTTTCGGGCATAGGCCCTTCTTCAGGAAGGGCCTATGCCCGAAACGTCGAATCTCCTGTTCCCTGGATGCTGCCTGACCTGCTGTGCTGTTCCAGCAATAAAGTTTCAACCATAATTTGTATCCCTCCATATATATAATGTTCTGCCCAAATAGTGTCACCTGCACATGTTTTCGAAATCTGAATCATTAGTATAAATTCAAACAATGATCCCAGCTCTCGTTTTTGTGAGATAATTCAAGCTTCTGTTGCTGTGAATAGTTGATCAAGACCCTTACTCTCTTTCTTGCATCTTATTACTTTTCCCTGGCTACTAACTAAACCTGTTTTACTGCCTGATATAAGGGATGTCACTACCTTCTAATTCAACTCTCTCTCTTCCTTGATGCTGTACAAGATCAACATCTTGGAATTCAACTCTAACTCTGAGCTGAAGTTTCTTAAGGTTATTTTACACTCCTAACTGAAGCGGTTGTAAGTCTCAAATTCATTTCCTCCTCTCATGGCATTCCTCTAATCGGTAAAAGTTGTCATAATCTTACCAGACCATAGGGTTGCTCTTCCTTTAGAGAAAGGTGACTAGTGATGGTCTAACCTTAAGGCCACCATGCTTCAGGCAAGGGGAGAGAATGATACAGTTCTTCATGGTAACCTCAGCCAGTGTGGGAATTAAACCTATGATATTGGCATCCCTTTGCATTGTGAACCAGGTCTCTAATATACCTGTGCAGAAGTTAAAATGTAAGTTTTTTTATATGCTTTTTACTCCTTCCCCAACCCTGCCTGAACACCCAAGAACAATGGGTGAAATTCCTTTCCATTTGGGAGGCAGCCTTGCTCAGTGGTTTTATCCCAGTGACCCTGTCTGCAGTGCCATGTGTGTGTTTCCACAACCCATCAGTTTCTAAGTATTGCAAATAACATGGCTGATGTATATCAGATGAGGCCTATCAGAATTGTTTTTTGTTTTACTGTTGTCTCCTGCTTTGGAGACACCCTCTGTTATTGATGGAGTTGTGGCCTGGAGCTCTATGCTTTGTGATATGTCATAGGAAAGTGATTAAACTGTACCACTTCTCAAACTCCATTGGCTGATTGGTATCTTATGCCCAAGTACACATTCATTTGTTTCTGTAACACTCCACCCTTACCTAATAAATATCAATCCCAACTTGGAAATTTTCAATTTTTTTGGAGGCAAGATTCTGCTGCCATTTGTGCAGGGGGTAAAAAAAATTATCTCCAGGTGTCATCTGCAAACTGTTCTGATTTTGAGATTGCTTTGTTTCTGGATTCCACACACCAGAAGTAGTAATTTTCCTTTTTAAACTCCTTTCATCATAACCTCTGTTATATCACCTCTTAACCTTCTATACTAAGGAACTACAACTCTACTCTATGTATCTGCCTTCATGATTTAATTCTTGGTTAGGCATCAATCCCTCAAAATCCATTCCTATTGCAAGGTTTGTAGCTCAGGTTGAGGTTTGGGCTGTAGGTTTGATATCCAGCCGTTTCATTACCTGGCTCGGTAACATCATCAGTGGTGACCTCCAAGTGAAGCGAAGCTGTTGTCTCCTGCTTTCTATTTATATCTTTCTCCTGGATGGAGTTCCTGGGGTTTGTGGTGATGTCATTTCCTGTTTGTTTTCTGAGGGGTTGATCGGTGGCATCTATGCCAGAGAATTCCTAGAGGCCTGGCACTCCAACCACAACGCCATAAACAAACACAGATCTAGATGCAATCTATCAACCCCTCAGAAAACAAACAGGAAATGACATCACCACAAACCCCAGGAGCCCCATCCAGGAGAAAGATATAAATAGAAAGCAGGAGACAACAGCTTTGCTTCACTTGGAGGTTGCCACTGATGTTACCTAGACAAGTAATGAAACATCTGGATATCTGAACTACAGCTCAGCAAGCAAACCTGCACCCTAAATCAATTCCTATTCTATAGCACCACCAAATCTAATGCATCCTAACCAAGATGTGGTTTCAGAACTGAAAGTGTGCTCTAAATGGAAGTCTAATGTGAATTTTCTATCAAATCAAAGAAGTCTACAGCACAAAAAGGCATTCTAGCCCATCATGTCTGTGTTGGTCAAAAACAACCACCAAACTATTTGAATCCAATTTTCTAAACCTTGGCCCATAGCCTTGTGTGCCTTGGCATCACAAGTGTACACACTACCAAATTATACTAAAATAGCATGGGGGTTTCTGCCTTTACCATGCTTACAGACAGTGAGTTAAAGATTTCCATCATGCTCTGGATGAAAGTCTTTTTCCCCACATCTCTAAACCTCCTGTCTCTTACCTTAAGTCTATGCCCATGGTCATTGATACCTCCATTAAGGAAAAATGCCCCTCAATTCGTAACTAAAATTCTGTAGCTCAGGCAACGCCCTGGTAAATCTCCTTCGCACCCTTCTCCAGTGCTATCACATCACTCCCATAATTTGGATTCCAGAACTGCACACAGTATTCTAGCTACGGCTTAACAAATGTTTATGCAATTCCAACATAATCTCCCTGCCCTTTATTAGCTGAGGTGTAGAGTTAAAGTATTCCTTCTGAATCACTATTTCCACCTCCCCTGATGCGTTAAGGGACCGGTGTACATGCATACCAAGTCCCTCTGATCATCAGTTCTTCCCATTCATCATGTATTTCCATAGAATCCCTACAGAGTGGTAGCAGGCCATTTGGCCTATTGAGTCCATGCTGACCCTCTGAAGACCAACCTACCCAGACCCACTCCAATTCACCTCAGCTGCACATCTTTGCACTCCGGGAGGAAACCACAGACACAAGGAGAACATTCAAATTCCACGCAGACACATCCAGGCACTGTGAGGCAGCAGTGCTAATCACTGAGCACTCTTGCCTTGTTTGTCCTGCCCAAGTCATCACACACATTTATCCAAATTGAATTCTGTTTGCCACTGATCAGTCCATCTGACTAACCTGTCTGCATCCTACTGTAATCTGAGGCTATCCTCCTCACTATTTATCATTCCATCCATCTTTATATCATTCACAAACTTACTGATCAATCCTCCTCCATTCAAGTCTAAATTATTTATACCACAAACATCAAGGTTCCTAACACTGATATTTGTGGAACACCACTGATCCCAGACTTCCAGTCACAAAAATAATACTCCACCATTACCCTCTGCTTATGACCACTTAGACAATTCTGGATTCACTTAGTCAAATTTCTTTGGAGGCCATGGGTTTTTACCTTTGCTGTTAGTATTCCCTTAGGGTCTTACCAAAGACCTTGCTGGAGTCCAAGTAGTCCACATTGAATTCATTGCTCTCATCTAAACAACTTGTTACTACTTCAAAAGAATTTGGGACTGATTGGGAAAATTTGAGTTGGGAAAAGAAGCAAGTCAAACATTCAGGGCAGGCAGGAACAAAGCAGAAAATGAGGTAGTACTGATAAACTGCATTATTTCAATGCAAGAGGCCTAACCGGGAAGGCAGATGAACTCAGGGCATGGTTAGGAACATGGGTGTGGGATATCATACCAGTTATAGACATATGGCTCTGGGATGGATAGGACTGGAAGCTTAATGTTCCATGATACAAATGTTAAAGGAAGGGTAGAAAGTGGGGCAAGAGAGGAAAGGGATGGTGTTTTTGGTAAGGGGTAGCATTATGGCTATACTTAGGGAGGATATTCCTGGGAATACATCCAGGGAAGTTATTTGGATGGAACTGACAAATAAGAAAGGATGATGACCTTATACTGCATTGTAATGTTCTATTTGAATTGTATCATAGATGCCCCAATAGTCAGCAGGAAATTGAGAAAAAAAATTGGAAGGAGATTTCAGTTATCTGTAAGAATAATAGGGTGGTTATGGTAGGGAATTTTAACTTTCTAAACATAATATTAAGTGTTTAGATAGAGAGGAATTTAAGTGTGTACAAGAAAATTTTCTGGTTCAATATGTGGATGTACCTACTAGAGAAGGTGTAGAACTTGACCGACTTTTGGGAAATAAAGCAGGTGTCAGTGGGGTAGCACTTTGTGGCCAGAGACAATAATTCTATTAGTTTTAAAAGAGCGATAGGAAAGGATAGACTGGATATAAAAGTTGACGTTCTAAATTGGAGGAAGGCTAATTTTGACGGTATTAGGCAAGAACTTTAGAAGTTGATTGGGTGTGAATGTTCATGGATGAAGGGATAGCTGGAAAATAGGAAACCTTCAAAGATGAGATAACGAGAGTCCAGAGACAGTACATTCTTGTTAGGGTGAAAGGCAAGGCTGGTAGGTGTAGGGAATGCTGCATGATGAGAGAAATTGAGGTTTACTTAAGAAAAAGAAGGAAGCATATGTTGTGTGTAGACAGCAGAGATTGAGTGAATCCTTAGAAAAGTATAAAGGCAGTAGAAGTATATTTAGGAGGGAAATCAGGAGGGCAAAAAAGGGCCATGAGATAGCTTTGGCAAATAAGGAGAATCCAAAGGGATTTTATAAATACATTAAGGATAAAATTGTAATGAGGGAGAGAATAGGGCCCCTTTAGGATCAGCAAGGTGACTTTGTGTGGAGCATAGTTTACTGTGGAGAAGGAAATTGAAGATGTACGTGGGAAATCATGTCTCACTAACTTAAGTTTTTGAAGCAGTAATGAAGAGAATTGATGAGGGCAGAGAGGTTGAGAGGTTGACGTGATCTATATGGACTTCAGTAAGGCATTCAACAAGTTCCTCGTAGTAGACTAGTTAGCAAGGTTAGCTGTCATGGAATTCAGAGAGAACTAGCCGTTTGGGTACAGAACTGGCTTGAAGGTAGAAGACAGATAGCGATGGTGCAGGGTTGCTTTTCAGACTGGAGGCCTGTGACCATTAGTGTGCCACAAGGATCGGTGCTGGATCCACTGTTTTTTTGTTATTTATATAAATTATTTTGATGTGAACATAGGATGTATAGTTAGTAAGTTTGCAGATGACACCAAAATTGGAGGTGTAGCGGACACCAACGAAAGTTACCTCAAGAGTACAATGGGACATTGATCAGATGGGCCAATGGGCTGAGGAGTGGCAGATGGAGTTTAATTTAGATAAATGTGAGGTGCTGCAATTTGGAAAGGCAAATCAGGGCAGGACTTATACATTTAATGGTAAGATCCTAAGGAGTGTTGATGAACAAGAGACCTTAGAGTGCAGTTTCATAGCTCCTTGAAAGTGGAGTCTCAGGTAAATAGGATAGTGAAGAAGGCATTTGATATGCTTACCTTTATTGGTCAGAGCATTGAGTATAGAAGTTGGGAGGTCATGTTGCAGCTGTACAGGACGTTGGTTAGGCCGCTTTTGGAATATTGCGTGCAATTCTGGTCTCCCTCCTATCAGAAGGCTATTGTGAAACTTGAAAGGGTTCAAAAAAGATTTACAAGAATGTTGCCTGGGTTGGAGGGTTTGAGGTATAGGGAGAGGCTAAATAGGCTGGGGCTGTTTTCCCTTGCATCAGAGGCTGAGGGGGTCACCTTATAGAGGTTTATAAAACCACAAAAGGTATGGATAGAGTAAATAGTCAAGGTCTTTTCCCTGGGTGGGGGAGTCCAGAACTACAGGGCATAGGTTTATGGTGAGAGGGGAAAAATTTAAAAGGGACCTAAGGGGCAACCTTTTCATGCAAAGGATGGTGCATGTATGGAATGAGCTGTCAGAGGAAGTAGTGGAGACTGCTACAATTACAACAGTTTAGTAGGCATCTGGATATGTATATGAATAGGAAGGGTTTACAGGGATATGGGCTAAGTCCTGGTGAATGGGACTACATTCGGTTAAGATATCTGGTTGGTATGGATGAGTTGGACCGAAGGGCCTGTTTTGGTTCTGTACATCTCTTTTTTCTCAATGATTTTGTCAACTTGGCTTCCCCCGAACCAATCCATGCAACTGTTCTTGATTACTTCCTGCATCTTCAAGTCCAGATTAATTCTGTTCCTCAGAATTGCTTCTAATAGTTTCCCCACCATCAAGGTTAGACTGAAGAAGCAGTAAATGAGCCGAGCTAGTGACTTATTTCCTGTTCTATTCTTCATCCCCATCCAAACTGATTCTACATCCTGATCTCCTAAACCAGAACCAGAGAACTGTTGATGCTGGAAATCAGAAACATAACAAATTGCTAGAAAAACACAGCTGGTCTGGTAGCATATGTGAAGAGAATGCAGAGTTAATGTTTCAGGTCCAGTGACCCTTCTTCAGAATTGGTAAAACAAGGTCATCTATTACTATTTCACAAATGCCATACTTGATTAACAGTGCTGCCTCTTCACCTTTACCTAGCTTCCTATTCTTCTTTAATGGCATTTACCCCTCAATATTCAGTATCCAATGTTCGTCATTATGCAGTTAAAACTCTGTAATAGCAATCAGATCATATTGAATAACTTCAATGTGCATAATCAATTTGTTTATTTTGTTATGAATGCTATGTCCTTTCTGATAGAGTCATTAATTTTATCTTTTTGTTATCTCTACAGCATTTAGTGTTGCTTGTTGGTGAACTCTCTGATTTCTTTGTTCCTTCCTTGTTCATTCTGTGGCCTTCGTTTCTCTTGTTAAGAATTTGCTCTACTGCTTTGACTCTATCCCTTGACTTGCTACAACTACAGAAGATTACTCCCTCACCTGCTTTGTATAATTTAAAACCCTGTCTACTTCCTTAGTTCCACAGTTTGCTGGAACACTGGCCCCATCATGGTTCAGGTACAGACACATAATATAGCCTTCAGTTTTCCTAGTATTGATGTTAATGCCCATGAACAGCTTACAAGGGCAAATGGAGATGGGCAATAAAAGCTGACCCAGTCACAACTTCTGAATTAATAAAAAAAAGTTATGCTACTTGAGCCACTACATACCCATATTTCATCGAATAATAATCCCTACAGTGTGGAAACAGGCTATTCAGCCCATAAAGTCCATATTGACCCTCCGAAAAGCATCCCAGCCCAGACACACCCCATACCATATCCCTATAACCTTGCATTCCCCATGGCTAATCTACCTAATGTACACCTTTTTGGACTGTGAGATGAAACCACAGCACCCAGATGAAATCCACATAGACATGGAGAACTGCAAACTCCACACAGATGGTCACCTGAGTCTGGAATCGAACTCTGATCCCTGGTGCTGTGAGGCAACAGTGCTGGGCACTGTGCTGCCCCGATTTGAATAACTGCATGTTAGAATCAGCTTGCCTCCAGATAATGCCTCTAATTTTCTCAGAACATCATAAAGCCCTTCAGAAATTTAAATACCTTCTTTGTAATCCAACAGAGCTACAAAATCCTCACAAACAACAAATAGCATAAATAATCTGTTAATACTTTTTAACTCTTATTGACCAGGTCACATGGAGACCCCCTGCTCTTGGTAGATAGTGTTGCTCAATATTTTATATGAAAACAAACAAAAAAGAGAGATGTCATTTAGTATTTCCTCCCAAAGACTCCACCTCAAGAAATTAATGTGCTTAAGCAGTGGAACGGATCTTTTTGTCATTCAGCCATGTTACCAGTGAGTTAATTTGACTGAATTGAGTTGAGAAACAATAATAAAGGTTATGTTTGCCTCCATTTCATTTATCACTTCTAGGTTAAAAACTACAGATTCTATCTTCATATGGATTCAGCAGTTGCAGGCAAAATTTCCTGGCAAAATTAATATGCCATTTTCTACAAGCAGACAGAAAAATAAAGAATAATTGTAGAATAACAATAAGAGGCAAAACTGGGCACTACCTTGTGTATGTGTGTGAGAACGTACCTTCAATAGGCAGCTTCTCGGTGTTTCTTGATACATTTCTATTTCCCTTGCAAATTCCAAAGTAGTGTCCCCTCTTAATTTGCTGTATTTTGAACTGATTGGTCTTTGACTTTGTTAGGGAGGATGCTCCATGGGATTGTGCAGCATCATAGACGGCCCCTCATTAAGCTGAAGAAGCTACAGCTTCCACAGGCAAGGGGAGGATTGGATTTCCCAGATTTTAGGAAATATCAGTTAAGTTCTCTATTAAGTTACATAGCTGATTGGGTCTTGTCTGACCCGCAATCAATCTGGCTGGACATCGAGGCTTCTCAAGTAAAATGCCCACTTATTAACCTTTTATTTTCAGACAAGAGGAAAATCATTATGGACCACTGTAAAAACCCTATAATACTAAACACAATTAAAGCTTGCAATATAATGCAGCAAAATGAGGGCAACTCACATAAAACATCCCCCTATGCTCCGATAGTGGAAGCATGGGGATTTCAACCAGGGTTTATAGATGCCATTTTAAAACTCTGGAGATTCAGGGGTATCTCATGTTTAGGGGACCTATTTAAAGAAGGGGTCCTGATGTCTTTTGAAAAGCTGCGTCAGAAATTCTGATTACCTAATGGAGACCTCTTTCGATACTTCCAAATTCAAGATTATATACAGAAGAAGACTACATTATTAGATAGCCTTTATAAATCAGATAGAGAATGTAGAGTGCTACGACCAATGGGGTATCTTCCCTCAGTACTATTTATCATTTACTACATGATGAAGTATCGGGAGATATGGACAATCTGCTTAAAACATGGGATCAGGATTTGGGGCTAGAAATCTCTATAGAAACGCCAGAAGAATCACCATCTGCAACAGAACTCAGGCTATCCAGCTGAAGATACTTAATAGGGCCCATATAGCACCGGATCGATTGGCAAAAATTTAAGAGAGGAGCATCTCTAATGTGACCCAAATGTAAAATAGAGGTGGGCACTCTTGTACATTGCCTATGGACCTGTCATAAGATCCGTAGATACAGGACTAAAGTAGTAAGTACCCTGACAGAAATTTTAGGAACTGAAATTAAAGTGGACCCTGTATCTCTCCTTAGATATTTCGGCTATCCTAACAAGGGCTTTTATTTAATTGAGATTGCGAACCTGGCTGGTCCGGGGCCCCTTCGGAGAGGAATCCCACACGAATACGGGTTTTGTTACATTTGATATTAACACATTCCGAGCATGTATCTCACTATCCAATTTCTGTGTTATCTGTTGGTTTTTGTTTCTTTCTCTTATTTGAATAATGTAAGAGACTTAATTATACACTCTGGTTAGTTGTAGGTTAGATTAGTAGTTAGTTGAGTTTTGTTTTTTTTTCTCTTGGTATTTTTCTTTTGTTAAATATTGATTATTATTTATTTAAGATTTAATTGTATATCAATGTTTGTTTTGTTTATTGAGAGTTTTGTTTATTTTTGTAAACTTGTAAAAATGTTAAATTTTCAATAAAAAATCTATAAAAAAAACTATGCCCCCAGTCTTGAAAATCCCCACCCTAAGTAAAAGACTTCTGCTATTCATCTTATCAATGCCCCTTATGATTTTATAAACCTCTATAAGATCACCTCTCAACTTCCTGCATTCCAGTGAAATAAGTCCAAGCCTATTCACCCTCTCCTTTCCTTATGAATCAAACTGTCCACTCCCAGCAACATCCTGGTAAATCTCCTCTGAACCCTTTCCAGCTTAATAATATCCTTCCTATTATAGGGTGACGGGAACTATACACAGTACTCTAGAAGAGGTTTTACCAATGTCCTGTACAACCTCAGCATGACGTCCCAACTCCTATATTCACAGGTCTGAGAATTGAAGGCAAGCATGCTAAATGCCTTCTTAACCACCCTATCTATTTTTGAGGCAAACTTAAAGAATTATGAACCTTAATGCCTAGGTCTCTCTGTTCTATAACACTAAACAAGGAGAAAGTGAGGACTGCAGATGCTGGAGATCAGAGCTGAAAATGTGTTGCTGGAAACGTACAGCAGGTCAGGCAGCATCCAAATATCAGGAGAATCGACGTTTCGGGCATGAGCCCTTCTTCAGGAATGAGGAAAGTGTGTCCAGCGGGCTAAGATAAAAGGTAGGGAGGACGGACTTTGGGAGGGGCGTTGGAAATGCGATAGGTGGAAGGAGGTCTAGGTGAGGGTGATAGGCCGGAGTGGGGGTGGGCGCGGAGAGGTCAGGAAGAAGATTACAGGTTAGGAAGGCGGTGCTGAGTTTGAGGGATTTGACTGAGACAAGGTGGGGGGAGAGGAAATAAGGAAACTGGAGAAATCTGAGTTCATCCCTTGTGGTTGGAGGGTTCCTAGGCGGAAGATGAGGCGCTCTTCCTCCAACCGTCGTGTTGCTATGGTCTGGCGATGGAGGAGTCCAAGGACCTGCATGTCCTTGGTGG
>NC_057711.1:141627082-141646076 GCF_004010195.1 Chiloscyllium plagiosum | reverse complement strand
GAAGTGGAGGAGATGCGGTGGAGGGCATCGTCGATCACGTCTGGGGGGGAAATTGCGGTCTTTGAAGGAGGAGACCATCTGGGTTGTACGGTATTGGAACTGGTCCTCTTGGGAGCAGATGCGGCGGAGACGAAGGAATTGGGAATATGGGATGGCGTTTTTACAGGGGGCAGGGTGGGAGGAGGTGTAGTCTAGGTAGCTGTGGGAGTCGGTCGTTTATAGTAAATGTCCATGTTGATTCGGCCTAGACCTTTCCTTTTCTATCTCGGGCGACCGAATCAACATAGACATTTACTATAAACCGACCGACTCCCAATTGATCAAAATCTCTTTGTAATCTTAGATAACCTTCTTCACTGTCCACTAAACCACCAATTTTAGTATCATCCACAAACTTACTAACCACACCTCCTGCATTCTCATCTAAATCATTTAGGTAAATGACAAGCAAAAGTGGACCCAGTACCAATCCCTGTGGAACACCGCTGGTCACAAGCCTCCATTCTGAAAAACAACCCTTGTAGTTCAAAGCCTGCATTTATCAAATGGGGGTTGTCAAAAGGAACTTGTTTTCAACTTGTCCCATCCTCGAACCAAAGGATGTTTAACAGATTTTGCTCAGGAAGGTTGAGCCATATGGGACACCAAACTGAAGGGCAGGGAAGAGGTGCATTCAGTATGTCAGCATGGAATGGGAAGTCAGATCGAGCATGGATGGTCTCAACTAGCCTGTGATAGTCCTGTAAAAGGGTTACACTTGAAATGTTGACTTCTGCACCTCCTGATGCTGCCTGACTTGCTGTGTTCTTCCAGCCTCCTGCCTGCCTACTTTGGTTTTCAACAGTCAGCAGATATATGGGGGAGGGGTGTAATTGAGCAGAGAAAGCTGGGGAGAGGTTTGCCTGGAGGGATCCAGTTTTTACACACATTGATTCATTCAATTGATTGTAAGATGTGTGTACAGTGGCCTTTTCCAAAGAGGTGCACAAACCTCTGCTGAGGAGTCTGATACGGTAAGATCAGAGGTTCAGTGTTTCACAGCATTGTAGTATGTTCAGTAGTAGCTTGTTTCTGGTTTTGATCTTTGCTGTCACGTCATTCAGGTATTCTCAGAAGGACAAAGTCCTCCCGAGAATCACTCGCAAGTTGTGTTGGGATCGCACTTTAATCTCTGACCTTCCACATAGATTGCAATTCCTTTTTGGCATTGGCATTGGCATTGTGGAGGTGGAATACACTGAACATGATTTTAGTCTGTCAGCTTTAGAACACTTTTATTATGGACCTGATGTAGGGCAGAAGGATGGAGCTTGGGTGGTACATCCGATGTCACCAGCATTGATGAACTTGCAAGACATTGTTAGCAGATCATTTGTACATAGAATCATAGAATCCCTACAGCATGGAGGCAGGCCATATAGTCCATCGAGTCCACACCAACCTTCCAGAGAGCATCCCTCCCAGACCTACCCTATCCCTGCAACCCCACATTTCTAATGGCCAATCCGCCTAACCTGCACATCTTTGTGACTGAGAGGAAATTGGAGCAAACTTCACATAGACAGTTACCCAAGGCTGGGATTGAACCCAGGTCCCTGGTGCTGTCAGGTAGCAGTGCTAACCACTGAGCCACTGTGTATATATAGTGTATCAATGCCTTCACCAATCAGAGTCAACCTGGCTGGTAGCTAGGTAGTTAACATTCAGTCATCATCCATCTGGGGCTTTCTCCAGATCAACATCTCTACCAGTCAGATTCCACTTGCCAATCAATCACTGCTCTCCTTTCATACAGTCCAACCCCTTTTCAGCAATTCAGCAGGTTCCAAGGCAACCAGCAGCCCTTTAAAGACCCCTGCAGCTTAATGACATTACCGAGTCAATGTAAGTGCCTGATGCCTCACTGACTGCGTGTCGGAAGAGGCAATTTCTCGCAACAGGCGATTGGAGTTTCATAACAGGAGCTCATGATATTACACTAGTGGGTGCCTATACAGCTACAGATGTAACTTTGTAACTGCTGTAAATGGCACAGGGCAGGAGACACATTCTGTGCGTAACACATATATTTCATGACAAAGAATGCAGACAATTCTAATGTAAAATAAAGAACCTGATTTCAGCTTTGGCCAATGGAATGGATTATGTAAATGTTTAGATCATCAGAATAGTGTTTGACCTGTTTTCTGCTATTGTGAAGCCTGCTCAAAGACTTACTTGTGTAATACAGATCATTCTCTATATTTTTATTCTGGAGATGTGGGTGTTGCTGGCGAGGGCAGCAATTGTTGTACAGATTTGACACAACTCAGTAGCTTGCTAGGCAACTTAGAGTGAATAGCAGAAAATGAGGATTGCAGTTGCTGGAGAGTCAGAATCAAAAAGTGTGGCGCTGGAAAAGCACAGCAGGTCAGGCAGCATCTGAGGAGCAGGAGGGTCGGCATTCTGGGCATAAGCCCTTCATCAGGAATGCCCTCGCCCGCTCTGATGAAGGGCTTATCCCGGAAATGCTGACTCTCCTGCTCCTCGGATGCTGCCTGACCTGCTGCGCTTTTCCAGTGCTGCACTTTTTGACTCTCACCTTCAGAGTGAACTATAGCCCAACATCAAACTACTGTGAATGCTGAAATCTGAGAAAAGGTCAGATATCTGAATCCTTACCTTTTTTCCCCCACAAATCTGTCTGAATGATTGAGTATTTTTACCATGTTAAAATAGGCCTGGAGTTACACACAGGCCAGACTGTTAAGGATAGCAGGTTTTGTTTCTCAAAGGACATTCACGTCGTTTGGGCATTTTTGTTTATTTCCAGATATTTTCAAATTGAATTCAAGTTGTCAGATTGTCATGGTGAGATGTGAACTCACTTTCAGTGGAATATTAGTCTAAGCCCTGGCTTACTGATACATATCAGCATTTGACTGGAGAAGGTGCAGGGATGCTAACCTCTTGTATTTTAGCAGCAATTGTTTGAAGCAAAATGCATTTTCTCCAGTTATGGTATAGAACATTGTTTTAGGAGACTCCAGGATTTAGCCAGCCACCACAGGATAGTAATTGCCTTGTCATACAGCCACTAGTTCCAACCATGTCATTCCTTAGGCTTGTTCTCAGACCAGCACACTATTCAAAACATGTTTGAATTATTGAAATATGAATAGTAAGGGTTTAGAGGGATGTTGTCCAAATGTTGGCAAATGGGACGAGGTCAGATTGGGACATCTGGTCGGCACAGATGAGTTGGACCAAAAGGTCTGTTTCTATGACTCTGTATCATTCATCAAAGCTCACTTTGTGCAGGCGGATTCCCATAATTAGATTCATTCTTGCTTCATGCTCAGGGTCAGATGTGTTGCTCTTCAATGCTATCCTTCAGATGAGACCAGCATCCATCTTCCTTCTGAGGAGACTGTAAAAGATTCAATGTCACTATTCAAAGAGGAGTTGACTCCCTGATGTCCTGATCAATGTTTATTTGGTCCTCATCACATTGCAGTTTGTGACATAGAACATAGAAAAGTACAGCAAAGAACAGACCCTTTAGCCCACGATGTTATGCCGAGGATTAATCCGAATGTAAAATAAAGTAACTTAACCTATGCACCCCTCAACTCACTGCTATCCATGTGCATGTCCAGCAGTCGCTTAAATGTCCCTAATGACTCTCCTTCTTCCACCACCACAGCTGGCAACGCATTCCATGCATTCACAACTCTCTGCATAAAGAACCTTCCTCTGACATCCCCTCTATACCTTTCTTCTAATATCTTAAAACAACGACCCATCGTGCTAGTCAATCCTGCCCTGGGGAAAAGTCTCTGGCTATTGACTGTATCCATTCCTCTCATTTTCTTGTATACCTCGATCAGGTCACCTCTCTTCCTCCTTCTCTCCAGAGAGAAAAGTCCAAGCTTAGTCAACCTCTCTTCATAAGCAATCCCTCCAGTCCAGGCAGCATCCTGGAAAACCTTCTTTGCACCCTCTCCAAAGCCTCTGTATCTTTCCTATAGTAGGGCGACCAGAACTGGACACAATATTCCAAGTGTGGTCTCACCAGGGACTTGTAGAGCTGTAGCAAAACCTCAGGGCTCTTAAACTCGATCCCCCTGTTAATGAAAGCCAAAACACCATATGCTTTCTTAACAACCCTCCACTTGGGTGGCAACTTTGAGGGATCTATGTACTTGAACACCAAGATCCCTCTGTTCCTCCACACTGCCAAGAATCCTGTCTTGAATTCTATATTCAGCATTCGGGTTCGACCTTCCAAAATGCATCACTTCGCATTTATCCAGGTTGAACTCCGTTTGTCATTTCTCAGCCTAGCTCTGCATCCTGTCAATGTCATGCTACAGCCTGCAATAGCCCTCGATGCTATCGACGGCACCTCCAACCTTTGTGTCATCTGAAAATTTACTAACCCACCCCTCAACCTCCTTATACAAGTCATTTATAAAAACTACAAAGAGCAGAGGCCCAAGAACAGATCCCTGCAGGACCCCACTCAACACTGACCTACATGAGGAATACATTCCATCTACAACCACTCTCTGCCTTCTGTCAGCCAACCAATTCTGAATCCAGTTAGCCAAATCTCCCTATATCCCATACCTCCTGACTTTATGAATGAGCCTACCACGGGGAATCTTATCAATACCTTGCTGAAGTCCACATACACCACATCCACTGTTCGACCTTCTTCATCTTGTCTTGTCATGACCTGCCCCTCACAAAGCCATGCTGACTGCCTTTAATCACACTATGCTTTGCCAAATAGTCATAAATCCTATCCCTCAGAATTCTTTCCAAAACTTTGCTGACCACGGAGGTAAGACTGACTGGTCTGTAATTACCAGGGATTTCCCTATTCCCCTCCTTGAAAAGTAGAACAACATTCGCCTCCTTCCAATCCTCCAATACGACTCACGTAGAGAGTGGGGAGGCAAAGATCTTTGCTAGCGGCTTAGCAACCTCCTTTCTCGCTTCCTGGAGCAGCCTAGGATAAATCTGGGGACTTATCCAATCTTAATGTTTGCCAAAATTTCTAAAACATCAACTTCATCAATCTTGATCTGGTCAAGCCTGTATCCCAGCTCCTCAAAGTTCTCATTCACAACAAAGTCCCTTTCATTAGTGAAAACTGAAGCAAAAAACTCATTTAGGGCTTCACCTATTTGCTCAGACTTCACGCACAAGTTCCCTCCACTGTCCCTGATCGTCCTTACCTTTTCCCTGATCATTCTCTTATTCCTCATGTATGAGTAAAATGCCTTTGGGTTCTCCCTAGTCCTTCTTGCTAAGGATTTTTCATGCCCCCTCCTGGCTCTCCTCAGTCCATTTCTGAGCTCTTTTCTAGCAAGCCTGTAATCCTCTAAAACTGTGCTAGATCCTTGCTTCCTCCACCTTACATAAGCTGCCTTCTTCCTTTTGACGAGAAACTCCTCTGTTCTGGTCATCCAACGTTCCTTAATATTACCCCTTCTTACTTGTCTCAGAGGAACGAATTCGTGCATCACTCACAACAACTGCTCCTTAAACAGTTTCCACATGTTTGCTGTGCCCTTTCTGTGGAACAATTGCTCCCAGCCTGTACTTCTCAACTCCTGTCTGATAGTGTCATAATTTCCTTTTCCCCAGTTAAATATCTTCCCTCGGTAACTGCTCCTTTCCCTCTCCAAGGCTATGCTAAATGTGAGGCGTGTGTGATCACTGTCACCAAAGTGTTCTCCCACTGCAAGGTCTCACACCTGTCCTGGCTTATTACCGACCATCAAATCCAAAATGGCCTCTCCCCTTGTCGGTCTGTCTACATACTGAGTAAGGAAACCCTCCTGAACACACCTGATAAAAACGGCTCCATCCAAACCATCTGCATTAAGGAGGTTCCAGTTGATATTAGGAAAATTGAAATCACCCAGAACAACAACCCTGCTACATCTGCATTTTTCCAAAATCTGCCCGCCTATGAGTTCTTCAATCTCTCTACTGCTATTAGGGGGTCTGTAGAAAACTCCCAATGAGGTGGCTGTTCCCTTGCTGTTCCTAACTTCCCCCCATACAGACTCAGTAGACAAATCTCCCTCAACAACCTTCGTTTCTGTAGCTGTGATGCACTCTCTAATTGGCAAGGCTACATCCCCTCCTCTTTTTCCATCCTCCCTGTTCTTTTTAAACATTCTAAGCCCGGAACATCTAGCAACCATTCTCCCATATAAACTCAGCTGTTAGCTTATTTTAACCCAGACCCTATCATTGAATTTTCTTTCAATATATCAAAGTACCCAATAAATGCATTCAATGAGACATCTTGCTGTGTACCAGTTGCCTGTTGCATTTTCTATATTACTGCATCAAATATTCTTCAATAAAACATACTTTGTGGGTTATAAAATGCTTGGGAATGTTGAGTGATGCACTGCAGTGTCCAAAGACAGGCCTCAATTTGTTGACACTTCAGGCTGCCATGTTAACCCTTGGATTGGCTCTCAGTTCACTTCTGTTTATCTTACGCCGTCTCTACATCTCATCTCATTGCACTCTGAATCTGCAGCCAGCTGTGAATCAACAATAAGGCTTAACGCTATTGTATGAGGGGGATAAACAAGCTATTGATATGGCAGCAAAGCCTGTGCTGCCTGTGTGGGTGGGACTTATTGTGTACAATGTCCCACTGCAGCAGGCAAGTTACTGTGCACTCCCAACTGAGTCCACCTTCAGGATTTTAAGAACACAGTGACTTTTGTAATTTGTGATTTCTGGGGTCCGGACTTTGGCTGAGTTGAATTGTTGTTAGGCCCACTGCAGGGAAACATTCTGCACATGCAGTGAACCCGATGCTAGGTCTATCACAGCACAGTATTTGGTGCCTCCTACTGCAGAATTTGAATGTCTTAATTAGCTGTGGGTCATGCAAGCACCTTCGGTTTTGATGTTGTCGCTATTACAGAGACTTAGTTGAGAGATGATTCGGAGATGCCAGTGTTGGACTGGGGTGTACAAAGTTAAAAATCACACTACACCAGGTTATAGTCCAACAGGTTTAATTGGAAGCACACTAGCTTTCGGAGCGACGCTCCTTCATCAATCACCTGATGAAGGACCATCACTCCGAAAGCTAGTGTGCTTCCAGTTAAACCTGTTGGACTATAACCTGGTGTTGTGTGATTTTTAACTTAGTTAAGAGAGGCAGCTTGATTTAAATACTTGAGGTGAGATAGAGAAGAATGAAAAAGAGGTGGGGGAGTTGTGTTATTGATTACGGAGCTTATCACAGCTGTACTGAGGGAGTTAAAAATCACACAACACCAGGTTATAGTCCAACCAGTTTATTCAGAAGCATTAGCTTTCAGAGCACTGCTCCTTCATCAGATGGTTGTGGGGAGGTGTACCCATAGATTGTGCCTGGTGTCCAACATGGAGGTCCATCAAAGAAAGTAGTAATGAGTAGACGTCATCCCTGATTTCTCAACATCAAGCTCTCTGGCATGCTTGTGAGATAGAAAATATTAGTGAGGCTAGTTGAGGCAATAAAAAGACATTTAATAAGTTACAGACCTTCAGAATTAGTAACTCATTGCAACCTAGTTAATTTTATAAATCTCTATAAGGTCACCCCTCAACCTCTTATGCTCCAGGGAAAAGTGTTGTAGCCTATTTTTATAACTCCAACCCTCCAGTCCCAGTAATATCCTTGCAAATATTTTCTGCACCCTTCCCAATTTAACAATACCCTTCCTATAGCAGGGCAATTGGAACTGTACACAATACTCCAGAAAAGGCCACACTAAACAGGTGACCAAACAGTTAAGTTTTAAGAAAAAATTAAAAACAGAAATTACTGAAGGAATTCTGTGGAAAGAAAGCAAGGTTAATATTTTGAGTCCAGTGACACTTGAACTCTGTTCTCTTTGCTTTCTCTCCACAGGTGCTGCCGGACCTGCTAAGTTTCTCAAGCAATTTCTGTCTTTTTTTGCTTGTTTCAGATCTCCAGCATCCACAGTTCTTTGTTTTATTTAAGTAAGTTTTAAGACTTGTCTCAAACAGCTTTAAAGAGAAAGAGAGAGAGAAAGAGATGGTGAGTCAAAGACGTTCAGGACCCAAGCAAAAGATTCAATGTGAACTTAGGAGGTATGGTTAGCAAGTTTGCAGATGACACCAAAATTGGAGGTGTAGTGGACAGCGAAGAAGGTTACCTCAGATTACAACAGGACCTTGATCAGATGGGCCAATTGACCAAGGAGTGGCAGATGGAGTTTAATTTAGATAAATGTAAGGTGCTGCATTTTGGAAAGGCAAATCAGGGCATGACTTGTGCACATAATGATAAGGTCCTTGGGAGTGTTGCTGAGCAAAGAGACCTCGGAGTGGAGGTGCATAATTCCTTGAAAGTGGAGTCGCAGGTAGACAGGATAATGAAGATGGCATTTGGTATGCTTGCCTTTATTGGTCAAAGTATCAAGTATAGGTATTGGGTGGTCATGTTGCAGTTGTACAGGACATTGGTTAGGCCACTTTTAGAATATAGTCTGCAATTCTGTCTCCCTGCAATAGGAAGGATGTTGTGAAATGTGAAAGGGTTCAGAAAAGGATATTGCCATGGTTGGAGGGTTTGAGCTATAGGAGAGGCTGAATAGGTTGGGGTTCATTTCCCTTGAGCATTGGAGGCTGAGGACTGATCTTATAGAGGTTTATAAACCCATGATGGACATAGGGTTAAAAGTCATGGTCGTTTCCCGGGGTGGGGGAGTCCAAAACTAGAGGACATACATTTAAGGTGAGAGGGGAAGGAGTTAAAAGGGACCAAAAGGGCAACCTTTTTCACGCAGAAGGTGATGTAGGTATGGAATGAGTTGCCAGAAAAAGCTGTGGAGTCTGGTACAATTACAACATTTAAAAGACATCTGGATGGGTATATGAATGCGATGGGTTTAGAGGGATATTTAGCTGGCAAATGGGCCTGGATTTATTTAGGATATCTGGTCAGCATGGATGAGTTGGACTGCAGGTCTGTTTCTGTGTGTACATCTCTCTGACTCTATGACATTAAGAGTCTAGCATAAGAGGAACCCAGTTGAGGGGGCTGGAAGGCTGGATGAGGTTAGATGGCTAGGAGAGGAAAGGCAGGGTAAGAATTCAAAACCCATGATGAGAGTTCTTAAAATGATAAAGGTAAGTCTGAGTTGGTGGGTCAAGAGTCAATGTAGGTCAGTGAATACAGGATGATGAGTGACTGGGACTTGGTATGTATTTGGATATAGGAATTTTTTTTTAAGCGCCAAGACCAGGGCAGGAGTTTTGTAAGGCAAGAGTTACTCAGATTATCTTGAAGTCTGCTAATGTACATTACTATTGATTTATATTCATATTGTAGTAATGTTAACCTTTAACTATTGCCTATTAAGCAGCGAAATACAAGTCATTTTAAAATACAAGTAGGCTGCTGGGTAAGGACAGCATAATCAATTCCAGGATGAAGTAATAAGAAACTTAATTAAATATGTATTATTGTACATTGAACCATTTCATATTAAAAATTTGAGCTCACATCATCCTATTTGTTGGTGCAAATGATACAGAAAGAGAAGCAGATTTCCGATGAAAGATTTGACTTGATAGAATAGCAATTACATGGAATAAGAAGAAAATTAGGGAGGTATAGTTGTTAGTTCAGTGGAAAATAAGCTTCATTAAGGAAAACCAAAGTTAGCAATAAGGGATAAGCCAGCTAAATGATTCTATTGTGTAAAAGCAAAATACTGAAGATGTGGAAAACACGTAGAAAGCTGGAGAAACACAACAAGTCTGACAGTATCTGTGGAGAGAAACAGTTAATGTTTCAAGTCAGGTAAGGTTTTTCATCAGGACAGTTCAGAAGAAGAATCTTACTGGTCTTGAAACATTTCTCTTTCCACAGTCTCTGCCGGATATGCAGTTCTTCTCCAACCTTCTCTGCAGACTATTGTCTAGTTTGAGTTTAACGCCGATATGTAATGTCGAATTGTGTGGATTACTGCACAAATGGAAAGAAGTGTTTAAAAACTCATCATGTGGATTTGTTTAGGCCCGAAAAACTGAACTCAGAAATGTTTAAAATCTCCATCAGTTCTCATTAAGTGTGGTTCTGAGTTATTAAGTTTATGTTTAAT
Organism: Chiloscyllium plagiosum; assembly: GCF_004010195.1. Taxonomy (NCBI): domain Eukaryota; kingdom Metazoa; phylum Chordata; class Chondrichthyes; order Orectolobiformes; family Hemiscylliidae; genus Chiloscyllium; species Chiloscyllium plagiosum. Next base: position 141,635,931 of record NC_057711.1, on the reverse strand, counting down.
TGAGGAAGCACTGAGAGTGGCAAGAGCACAGAGAGTACTCTGGGTGGGAAATTTCAATGTCCACCACCATTACTGATCGAACTAGTCAGGTCCGAAAGGACATAACTGCTAGACTGGGTCTGATGAGGGAACCAACAAGAAGGACAAACATACTTGACCTCATCCTAACCAATCTGTCAGCTGCAGATGTATCTGTCCATGACAGAATCAGGTAGAGCTCTGTGGGACTCCCACTTTCCCACCAAGAGTTCTAGATCTAAGACTCATCACCTCTGTACAATTTTAAACGGAAAGGATAAACTTGGCTTGATCTTTAGTAAAAGGTTTTAAGATAACTGAAAGTATCTTTAACCTTACAGTTTGAATGCCTAATGAGAAGACAGGCAGTGCATAGAATGTGAAGATGTTGTAAGTTTGTTTCTTCGATACACAAAGATCTAATTGGAATAAATGTGCTTGTAGGAGGTGGATTACGTTCCATATACAAACAGAAGACAGCTGCATCAAGCATTACAGGAAAGATTAGAATAAATATCCTGGTACAGAGTGGTTAGGATGTAGAATGTTCCACCACAGGTATTTCTTGAGACAGTTTGTAATTTGTTTGAAGAGAGATTTGGATAGTTGTTTGAAAAATAGGATTGCTTCAGGGCAGTGAATTGATGGGAGTGATCTGGGGAGGGGATCGGTGGGAGTGATCTGGGGAGGGGATGGACGGGAGTGATCTGAGGAAGGGATCCATGTGAGTGATCTGGGGAAGGGATTGATGGGAGTGATCTGGGGAGGGGAATCGCTGAGACTGATCTGGGGAGGGGTTCGATGGGAGTGATCCTGGGAGGGGATTGATGGGGGTGATTGGGGCATGGAATTGATGGGAGTGATAGACAGAGGGGATCAGATAGTTGCTAAGCCCTGATGTCCTGATGAGATATGCTTATGTTATTGTTACTGGAACTAACCACAGGTACATCTGCAAAGTTGCTGTTCCTTGCATTTTAAGCTTTACCCCTGAGAATCCTTTTACCACCACTCCGCACACCCAACCTTCAATGCCTCACTTTAAAATTGTTTTCAGGATACTTTCTGTACAAGTTATTTAATATGTAATTTCATTCAATAACGTTCTCCCCTTCTCACCAACTCACCAAATCATTCTTCTTTAAATAAACTCAATAGCCTTTTAATGAACTCAGTTAGTCAATAATAGAAGTAAAATGGCTTTTAAACATAAAATATGATGGGAAAGGACCAGTGGCAGGAGTTTGATGCTGACTGGGCATCAGGGATTTGGGAGTGCCAGCAGCAATCAATTCAGTCTGTCTGAACACTGCATTCTGTCTGAGTAACAAAACCACTTATATCGCTAAGGGATTGTCATTCAGCAATAATACCAGCTTAGAAGATTCGATCACAAAGCTCTTGGCAGGAGCCAGACGTAGGCAGAATGCGACTGCAAAATGTTAATGCAATTCCTTTAAAAACAATCATGTTGGAGAATCAGATCACATGCTTATGAAAAGCTTCCACAATGTTGTCTTCCTCTATTTAAACATTTCAAGATCATACCAATTAACTCCGATGAGCGACAGGGAATTAAAAACTTGATTTAAAGACGTTTTTGTACTGGGATCATCATTAGATTAGGTAAAAACAATGACTGCAGATGCTGGAAACCAGATTTTGGATTAGTGGTGCTGGAAGAGCACAGCAGTTCAGGCAGCATCCGAGGAGCAGTAAGATCGATGTTTCGGGTAAAAGCCGCCCGAAACATCGATTTTGCTGCTCCTTGGATGCTGCCTGAACTGCTGTGCTCTTCCAGCACCACTAATCCAAAATCATCATTAGATTAGTCAACTGGAAATGCTGTTGTTATCTTCACTGTTTCCCACAGGTTCTTTCTGCATGGAGAAAGTGAGGACTGCAGATACTGGAGATCAAAGTCGAAAAGTGTGGTGCTGGAAAAGCACAGCTGGTCAGGCATCATCCCAGGAGCAGGAGAATCGATGTTTCAGGCATATGCCCTTCCTCAGGAATGTCAGGGCTTATGCCCAAATCATTGTTTCTCCTGCTCCTCAGATGCTGCTTGGATCTGCTGTGCTTTTACAGCATCACACTTTTTGGGTTTTTCTACATGGGTGGAGGCTGTGGTGCTGGAAAAGCACGGCAGGTCAGGCAGTATCAGAGGAGCAGGAGAATCGACGTTTCGGATATAAGCCCCTCATCAGGAATGAAGGGCTTATGCATGAAACATTAATTCTCCTGCCCCTCAGATGCTGCCTGACCTGCTGTGCTTTTCCAGCACCACACTCTCGACTCTGATCTCCAGCATCTGCAGTCCTCACTTTCTCCGGTTCTTTCTACATGGTCTGGCTATCACAAATGGCAGGCTGATGGGTAAGATACTGCATTCAGTTGATGTGGGAAGCAACACTGATGTTTGATCTGTTATTGAAAGGTGTGCTATCAGTTAATGAAGGATTTAACATGAATGGGCAGAACACTCCAGTTAGTTATTATGGTGATACCAGCCATCGATTGAAAGATTGCACGTTCCATAAACATTGTAACATTGCCAGAATTTGATACGAATGAGATTCTGAGGAGGATTGCAGTTCCTTGTCACAATTTCACAATAAAGTAACTAAACATAAAGCTTTGCAATGTTGAGAGTGCAAATCTAAAATTTGGGCATTGAATGTAGACAATATTAATTGCTGCACATTTCAAGGTATATGCTTATGTGCAACACTATCAGTGTGAACTTTAAAATGGGATATCCCAGAGAGAGGCTGAGCTATCTAGTGACCCCAGCTCCAGGTCATATCCCAACACATAAACTGGCTGCTTGTTACAGCTAATCGGTTCAGCATATCATGAACAGCAGCCTCTCTAAACGCTGTGTTACTGAAGCTAAATCTGATTAGAATAACTGCTGAAGTAAAAAAAAATAAAATGTTACGAACATGACAGCACAGCTGGAGGTTTCAGCTGCTGGGGTAATGTAATCTTGTGACACACTCTCAAGTGTCTGGCTGTGCCAGTTCTGTGACTGTATTACCAAACCTGCCTCACAGACAATGTCTGACTTGTTCAGACATCTTTTCAAACAATCATACAGCACTAAAGAAGACCATTCCAACCATTCATGCCTATACTGGCTCAGTGACAGTGCTATCCAATCAGTCCCAATCTACCTCCTTTTTAGCCACACCGCACTGCAAGGTTTCCCTTTTCAAGTACACATCCACCATTCCCCATCCCAACCTCTCTCCGCCTCGCAGGACAACAGTGGTTCAAGATGTCAGCTCAGCAAGACGTTCCTGTAGACAAGTAGAGATGGACTATAAATACTGGCTCAGCCACATCCACACACACATCCAGTAAATAATTGAAATAAAGTTAGAATTAAGCTCAGGATGTCTACCTGACCTCACATAGCCACATTCCACAGTTCCAATATCCTTTGTTGAGACCTAATATGCATTGGGAATGAGATGTGTCACTGTCAATATAATCTTGCACATTGGACTCTAACCAACAAACAAATCAAAGGCATTTCTTATTTGTACAAGATTATATTTACATATGTTTGAGGCACCACGAGGGTCCAATAACTGAACGATAACCCCGAGGATATTGATAGTGGGGAATTCAGTGATGGCAACACCATTGAATGTGAATGGTAGTTAGATTGTCTGTTATAGGAAATGGTGATTGCCTGGTCTTTGTGCAGCGCAAATGTTACTTACCACTTGTTACAAGCAAGGATATTGTCCAGATCTCATCGCATTTTGGATATAGGCTGCTTCAGTATCTGAGGTATTGCGAATGGTGCTGAACATTGTGCAATCATTGGTGAACATTCCATTGTCTGACCTTATGATGGAGAGAAGGTCATTAATGAAGCAGCTGAAGATGGCTAGACCAAAGAACTAGCCGAGTTGCCGTGAGGAACTGCTGCAGAGATGTCCTGAAGCTGAGAAGACTGACCACCAACAATCTATATGCCTCGTATGACTCTAACTAGCAGAGACTTTGTCCCCAATACCTGTTGATTCCAGTTTTGCTAGGATTCCTTGATGCCACACTCAGTTAAATGCAGCCTTAATGTCGAGGGCTGTCACTCCCACCTTCCTTGTGGAATTCAGCTGTGTTTTCCATGTCTGAATCAAGGCTGGAATGAGGTCAGGAGCTGAGAGGCCCTGTTGGAACCCAAACTGGGCGTCACTGCACAGGAGTTTTTTTATTCACTCATAGGAGCAGATGTGACTGGCTGGCCCAGCATTTATTTCCCCAAGAAGGTGGTGGTGAGCTGCCTCCTTGGTATCTTTATTAAAAAGGGGGTATTGTGCTGCATGTTTGATGCATGTTTTTTATTTTTTCATGTGGTACCCATTAAAGCAGGTGTTGTTTTTCAGCCACCTTCCAGACTGAACCCTTAGCTGTTACTTTATGCCTGGGAAGTAGACACACAACAGCACGACCTTTAGGCCTATTTACCTCATGACTGTTTGGGGAATTCTGTTGTGTTCAAATTCATTTCCTTACATAATTATGACTGAAGTTTAGATGTACTTAATTAGTTGTGACTTGAGGTTGTGAAAAGTGCTTTCTAAATGCAAGCTCTTTCCTTTTCTTTTGAACTGAACTAGTCTGTCATGTAGCGTTTGTCAATGCAGTGACTTATTCTTGTGATGTTTGTTCAGAAATAAGCCTTTCACATTTCCCTTTGGGTTTGGCTCTCTAGCGTTTGTGGTCGTAGAGGCAAGAAAAGGCACACCCTCATATTTTCCACAGAGACTCATTGAATCAATTATATTATTTATGGAGTTGTGGAAGTTGAACATTAAAGTCATTGAGAGAATTGTCTGGCTCACGTTATGGCATCCATTTTCAAATTAAGATTTGTTTTTAACATGTTTGCTTAAAGGAACTTAGAATTGAGGAGCAGGAATTGGCCATTTGGCCCTTCAAGCCTGCGCCACCAATTAATAAGATCGTGACTGACCTCGGATCTTAGCTCCACTTACCAGTCTTTACTTTATAATCATTGACTCCCTTGTCTATCAAAAATCTGCCTAACTCTACTTCTATTAAATGTAAAGACCTATTTCCCATTATCTTCGGGGAAAGAGCATTCTCTCTCTAACACACTAATGACTCTTTGAGAGAGAGAAAAAAAACTCCACAATTCTGTCTTAATTTTTCTTAATCACTCTTATTTTTAAACTCTGTCCTCTAGTTTTAGTCTGCACAACAGGAAACAAATCCAGTGGATATTAAGTCCTCTAATATATACAATTAGAAGATATTAGTCCTCTCATGATCTTCCATGGATAAGATCCCCTCTCACTCTCCTGAATGCCAATGGAGATTAGATTAGATTAGATTAGATTAGATTAGATTAGATTAGATTAGATTCCCTACAGTATGGAAACAGGTCCTTTGGCCCAACAAGTCCACACCAACCTTCCGAAGAGTAACCCACCCAGACCCATTTCCCTATGACTAATGCAGCTAACACGATGGGCAATTTAGCATGGCCAATTCACCTGACCGAGATGGGTCTTATCTGTTCAACCTTTCTTGAAAAATTCTTCAGCCAAGGAATAAGTTGAGTGAACCTTCGCTGAACTGCTTCTAAAGCAATTATTGTCACCTCCATTTGAGAAACATCAATATTGTACACACTGCCTCAGATGTGGCCTCCCCTACACCTGGTGCAGTAAAACTTCCTTACGTTTTAATTCTATTCCCCTCACAATAAACACCAACATTCCATCTTCCTTCCTATCACTTGCTGTACCTGCAGAAATAAGAGTATTGGGTACAGGAGTTGGGAGGTCATGTTGCGGCTGTACGGGACATTGGTTTAGCCACTGTTGGAATATTGCGTGCAATTCTGATCTCCTTCCTGTCGGAAAGATGTTGTAAAAATTGAAAGGGTTCTGAAAAGATTTACAAGGATGTTGCCAGGGTTGGAGGATTTAAGCTATAGGGACAGGCTGAACACTGTCTGAAAACAGGGCTGTTTTCCCTGTAGCGTCGGAGGCTGAGGGGTGATCTTATATACAAAATTATGAGGGGCATGGATCGGGTAAATAGGCAAAGTCTTTTCCCTGGAGTCGGGGAATCCAGAACTAGAGGGCATAGGTTTAGGGTGAGAGGGGAAAGATATAAAAGAGACCTACGGAGCAACTTTTTCACACAGAGGGTGGTACGTGTATGGAATGAGCTGCTGCCAGAGGAAGTGGTGGAGGCTGGTACAATTGCAACATTTAAGAGGCATTTGGATGGATATATGAATAGGAAGGGTTTGGAGGGATATGGGCTGGATGCTGGCAGGTGACACAAGATTGGGTTGGGATATCTGGTCGGCTTGGACGGGTTGGACTGAAGGGTCTGTTTCCATGCTGTACATCTCTATGACTCTAAATAACTTTGTGGGATTTATGTGTCAGGGCACCCAAATCCCTCTGTACCTCTGAGTTCTGCAATATTTAAATAATGTATTACTTTTCTATTCTTCCTGCCAAAATGGTGAAGTTAATTTTTCCCCACATTATCCTCCAGCTACCGGATATCTCCCCCTCCTCCACCACCACTTAACCTGTTTAAAGCCCTTTACATCCTCTCTATAGTCTCTTGACACTTTACTTTCTGACATATGTTGGTGTCATTGACAATGGTATCTGTGTTTTTAGCCTTATCATCCAACTCATCGATATAGCTTATAAATAGTTGAAGTCTCAACATTGATCCCTTAGGCACTCCATGGTATATAGCTTTCCAATTCAGAAGCAGCCCAATGTGCCCCATTTTCTGTTTCTTGTTAACTAACCAATCCTTTATTCTGACTAATATATTGTTTCTATACCATGTCTCTTATCTTGTGTATTAATTTTTGATGTGATACCTTATCAAATGTCTTTTGGAAATCTATATATACCATATCTATTCCCTCTCATATTATTGAGGATGTTATTGCATCAAGCAATGTCTTAAGAGATTAGTTATAGAATATGGCAACGATTAGTGGTAAACCACAAGATTACAAAACCAACAAAAATGGTGACCAACAAAAAGGATAAATAAACATCTCGGATAAACTTGCAAGTAATATCAAGGTGGACTACAAGAGCTTTCTTAAAAATATAAAAAGGAAGAGAGAAGCTAAAGTTAACATAGGCTCTTAGAGAATGAGGCTGGGGACTTTCTAATGGGGAACATGGGAATGGCAGAGGAGTTTGCATCAGTCTCCACATTGGAAGACACTAACAATTATTCTTCCTGCCAAAATGGTGAAATTCACTTTTCCCCACATTATCCTCCAGCTACCTGATATCTCCCCCTCCTCCACCACCACTTAACCTGTTTAAAGCCCTTTACATCCTCTCTACAGTCTCTTGACATTTTCCGACAAATGTTGGTGTCATTGACAATGGTATCTGTGTTTTTAGCCCTATCATCCAACTCATTGATATAGCTTATAAGTAGTTGATAGGCCGATGAGGGGAGAGGCCATTCTAGACTTGGTGCTCGGAAACGAGCCGGGGCAGGTATCAGATCTTGTGGTGGGAGAGCATTTTGGTGACAGTCCACAACTGCCTCACATTCTACATAGCTATGGAGAAGGAGAGGATTAGGCAAAATGGGAGGATATTTAATTGGGGAAGAGGAAACTGTGATGCGATTAGACATGAGTTAGGAAGCATGGACTGGGAGCAATTGTTCCATGGTAAAGGCACTATAGACGTGTGGAGACTGTTTAAGGAACAGTTGTTGCAAGTGATGAATAAATATGTCCCTCTGAGACAGCCAAGAAAGGGTAAGATAAAGGAACCTTGGATGACGAGAACAGTGGAGCTTCTCGTTAAAAGGAAGAAGGTAGCTTTTGTAAGGTGGAGGAATCTAGGGTCAAGCTCAGCTCTAGACGATTACAGGCAGGTGAGGAAGGAGCTCAAAAATGGTCTGAGGAGAGCCAGGAGGAGGCACGTGAAAGGCTTGGCAGATTAGGGAGAACACAAAGGCATTTTACACTTATGTGAGGAATAAGAGAATGGTCAAAGAAAGAGTAGGGCCGATTAGGGATAGCATACGGAATTTGTGTGTGGAGTCTGAGGAGGTAGGGGAAGCCCTAAATGAGTTTTTTGCTTCTGTCTTTATGTAAGAAATGAACTTTGTAGTGAATGAAACCTTTGAAGAGCAGGTGTACATGCTGGAATGGATAGAGATAGAGGAAGCTGATGTGCTGAAAATTTTGTCAAACATTAAGATTGACAAGTCGCCAGGCCCAGACCAGATTTGTCCTCGGCTGCTTTGGGAAATGAGAAATGCAACTGCTTCGCCACTTGTGAAGATCTTTGCATCCTCGCTCTCCACTGGAGTCGTACCTGAGGACTGGAGAGAGGCAAATGTAACTCCTCTCTTCAAGAAAGGAAATAGGGAAATCCCCAGCAATAACAGACCAGTAAGTCTCATGTCTGTCGTCTGCAAGGTGTTCGAAAGGATTCTGAGGGATAGGATTTATGACCATCTGGAAGAGCATGGCCTGATTAAATGCAGTCAACAAGGCTTTGTGAGGGGCAGGTCATGCCTCACAAACCTTATTGAGTTCTTTGAGGATGTGACTAGAAAGGTTGATGAGGGTCGAGCTGTGGATGTGGTGCATATGGACTTCAGCAAGGCATTTGATAAGGTTCCCCATGGTAGGCTCATTCAGAAGGTCAGGAGGAATGGGATTCAGGGGAACATAGCTGTCTGGATACAGAATTGGCTGGCCAACAGAAGACAGCGAGTGGTAGTAGAAGGAAAATATTCTGCCTGGAAGTCTATGGTGAGTGGTGTTC
>NC_057711.1:141611735-141626517 GCF_004010195.1 Chiloscyllium plagiosum | reverse complement strand
TGGGGACATTTAAGAGACTGCTGGACATGCATATGGTCACAGAAATTTGAGGGTGCATACATGAGGATCAATGGTCGGCACAACATTGTGGGCTGAAGGGCCTGTTCTGTGGTTCTATGTTCTATGTTCTATGTTCTATGTTTTAACTCCAAAACTGCTAAACAATCAAAAGGTGAAAGGAGAAGAAATAAATACAAGACTATTGCGAGAGAGAACCGCTGCGAAACTAATGGGGTTAAAGACCTTTTGGTCCTCTGGTCCTGATATGATGCACCCAAGAATATTAAAAGAAGCAGCTGCTGAGATAGTGAAGGCACTGGTAGGAATCTTCCAAAAATCCTTAGATGCTGGAAATGTTCCTGTCAATGTAACATACTTATTTAAGAAAGGAAGGAGCCAAATGAAAAGCTAACTGTAGGGCAGACTCTTATAAAGGATGTCTCTTATAAAGACTTGCTAGAGTCTCTTATAAAGCAGAGCATTTAGAAATGCATAATATGATCACGTAGAATAAGCTTGGCTTCAGGAAGGGAAAACCATGCCTGACACATTTACTAGGAATTCTTTGAGAAGGTAGGAAGTAGGATAGGTAAAGGGGAGGCAGTGGATGTAATATATTTGGATTTTCAGCGGGTTTTTGATAAGTACCACTCAATAAGCTACTTAATAAGACAAGATCCTATGGTATTGGAGGTAGTACATTAGCTTGGATAGAGGATTGATTAATAGAAGAACAGAGAGTTGGGATAAAGGGGATGTTCTCAGGATGACAATGTGCAACTGGTGGAGTCCCACAGGGATCATTGCTGGGCCATAATTCTTGTCATTCTGTGGCAATTCTTTACCACAGAGTGCTGTTGAAGCTGGGTTGCTTAGTACATTCAAGGCTGTGATTGACAGATTTTTAATAGTCAGTTAATCGAGCATTGTGGGGAAAAGGCACAAGTAGCAATGATCGTATTGAAAGATGGAGCAGGTTAGAGGGACTGAATGGCCTTCTCTGTTCCTATTTCCTATGAACTGTGGTGAATGCCAAAGCCTACCACTGTGCCACAGGAAAGGGAGCACAGCAACTACCACTGGAGGCCCGGCAACCATGAGAGTGCGGCCCTCTTCCCAGGGGGTGATGGGAGAAGGCCACTGTGTCATGGAATAGTATACCTCTTTATTCAGCATTATCATCCTCTGCCTCAATTTCTCTTCTCCCCCACCTTGTGCGTGTCTGCACCCAAATGAACAGTACCCTTTCCAGGTGTCACCATCCTTGAGGGCCGCGTCTCTTTGGAGAGTGCAACAGAACAACACAATTAGTCAATTCCTTGGAAGAAGGATTAAGAGGGCGTCACCCAATCCAGCTAGGCCTTGGAGCTTGATGACCCCTCAAGTCATCAATCTGAATGGTTTATGCAGAATTTGAAACATATGTCATCCGATTGACATATCTCTTGGGGAATAAGCAGAGGGCCTGGACTGACTTCGAGGGGCACCAGTGCTGAAACAATTTAAGGCTGCATTTCACTTTCTTGGCTGTCACTGGCAGTGCCTAGCGATCAGCAGTGTGAGGTTTCTGTCAACTGCCCAGGGAACTGAAGTCTCCTTCTCAGTCATAGCTGGGTATCCTCGCCATTGTTTGTAGATCTGATGTTCAAGGATGTGTATCCTTGTAGCTCTGTCCCTCCCCTCTGACCTACTGATCGCCAGCTCCATCCTTCTCGTGTAGGCTGCAGCTCCTCCTCATTTCTATTGATCTCAATATTGGAAGGTGCAGCACCCATTAGCTACTGCACCCTTTCTGGTGCTCATTTGAAATTCAAATAACTGCACCCACTGCTCCATGGGACCATGAGGGTGATGGCCTCCTGAGCTGGCAAACATTACTGGCTGGTCCTCCCCTGACCTTTGATGGGTGGCTGCAAATTTCAAAGTGGCAAAGTCCTTTTACCTGTGACCGTCTATTGGACAAAGTTCAGTCTTCCATGACTCACTCCCAGCTCGGTCTATGTCTGCGATTCTGAGTCGAGCACCTTCCAAATTCTGGCTGTCTTCAGAAACATGGCTTTTAATGCATCCTTAATGAGCTTACTTGGTCTCAACAGGTCTGTCATGCACCCACCGACCTCCACAAAAATGGCTGCTCACTCAGGCCAGACTCTGGGCATCACATTGATGTTGTTGTCCCTATTTATTTGCAAACAGTCTGCCCCCATTTGGGCCTGATTCAGACTATAAGAATCCAGTCATGAAGATGCAGTTCACTGAGGTAGACTGGTAAAAGAGATTAAAGGGCACGAGATGGTTAAAGCTGAGGTAGGCGTTTAAGGAGGTAGTTTATAGTTCTCAACAGAAATATATTTTATGGTGTAGGAAAAGAATGAAGGATGAACCATGTGCTAAGAACATTAAGGATGGTAGCAAATTTGAAGAAAAAGCATTTAGTGAAGATTAATGATAGGTCAAAGGATTGGAAAAACATTTTTACACAACACCAGGAGAAGTGTATAAAGAGGGAGAAAACAGATTATGAGAGTAATCTAACAAGGAATATGAACACAGAGTAAGACAGGAGAGGCCTGTCAAGAATGTAGGTACACGGGCTACTTCCAGGTACATATCTGAGCTGCTGTACCCTAGGCCTTTGGGAAGCCATTGGGATCGAGTGGGAATTCCCATTTCATCTCCTAGAAACTTGCTCTGAACAGAACGTAAAGTGCTAGTGCAGTTAATCAGCTGCCGGCCTGGTGTGGGTGCTGCAGTCTCCCCAGATATACCACCCCTGAGTGTGCAGGTTCAGGAACAACGTCCTGGAACTGACCTGTGGCTGACAGTGCTATCTTTGGCAACATCAGCTGTTGAGTGTTTCAAAGGTGCAGAGGTCTGTAGAAAAATCAGGGTCTTTGTATTCTTCCTGTCGTACCAGCTCTACACCAGGCTCCAGCCGCCAGCCCCCAGCCGCCAGCCCCCAGCCCTGCCGTGCTTTTACCATTCCCCCAGACCTCCCTCTCACTGAGGATGAACAATCTCTCCTCAGTAAAGGTTTCACCTTCATCCCATTATGCTCCCGTGTCAACGTGTTACATACGTGTTGCGACATCAAACTTTTCTTCCACCGCCTTTGTGCTTACCTTTTCAATTGTGACTCCCACAAACCCTCCAAGGATCCCTTCTCCTGCGTCCAACATCCTCCATCCACTTGTACACCCCATCCTGGTCTGTTACCCACCCTCGACCTATGCATCCGTGACTGCCACCGTGACATTGACTGCCTCAACCTGTCCACATCTCTCACACACTCCAATCTCTTACCCTCACAATGCGCAGCCCTCCACTCCCTGCGCTCCAACCCCCACCTCACCACCAAACCTGTGAACAAGGTGGTGGGGGCGACTGTGGTAATTTGGCACACCAACCTGTACACCACTGAAGCCAGGTGCCAATTCACAAACACCTCTCCCCACTGCCCCCTCAACTACAACCTCACCTCCCACCACCAAACTATCATCTCCCAGACCATCCACAACCTCATCACCTCAGGGGATCTCTCAACGACAGCCTCCAACCTCACAGTTCCGGAACCCCGCACCACCCGATTCTACCTCCTACCCAAAATTCACAAACCTGCTTGCCCCGGTCAACCCATCATCTCAGCCTGCTCCTGCCCCACCAAACCTAGTATCTCATATCTCAACACTGTCCTGTCCCCTTTGGTCCAGTAACTGTCCACATACATTCAGGACACCATCCACACCCTCCACCCCCTCCATGAATTCCGTTTCCCTGGCCCCAACACCTCATCTTCAACTTGGACATCCAGTTCCTTTATACATCCATTCACCATGGCGAAGGTCTTCAAGCCCTCCATGTATTCCTCTCCCGTCAACCCAACCAGTAGCCCTTTACCGACACACTCATTTGATTAGTGGAACTGGTCCTTACTCTCAACGACTTCTCCTTCGAATCCTTCCACTTCCTTCAGACCAAAGAGATAGCTATGGGCACCCACAAGGGCCCCAGCTATGCCTGCCTCTTTGTCAGGTATGTGGAACAGTCCATCTTCCACAATTACACTGGCACCATCCTCTATCTCTTTCTCCACCACATCGCTGACTGTATTGATGCTACCTCGTGCTCCCACAAGGAGGTGGAACAGTTCATCAACTTCACGAACACCTTCCAACCTGACTCAAGTTCATCTGGACCATCTCGGACATCTCCCTCCACTTCATGGACCTCTCCATCTTCATCTCAGGCGACCGGCTCAACATGGACATCCACTTCAAACAACTGACTCCCACAGCCACCTAGAATACACTTCCTCCCACCCTGCCTACTATAAAAATGTTGTCCCTTATTCCCAATTTCTCCGCCTCCGCCGTACCTCCTCCCAGGAGGAGCAATTTCACTCCAGGACACCCCAGATGGCCTCCTATTTCCAGGACCGCAAATTCCCTTCCCATGTAATCAACAATGCCCTCCAGCGCATGTCCTCCATTTCCCACCCCTCCGTCCTTGAAGCCCACCCCTCCAATCACAAGAAGGACAGAACCCTCCAGTCCTTACCTGCCACCCCACTAATCTCCCGATACAATGTATTATCCTCCTCTGCCATTTCTGCCACCTACAATCAGATCACACCAGCGATATATTTCCCTCTCCACCCCTATCTGTGTTCCGCAGAGTCTATTCCCTCTGCAACTCCCTCGTTCGGTCCACAGCCCCCACCAACCCACCCTCCACTCCTAGCACCTTCCCTTGCCACTGTAAGAGATGTAAACCCTGTGCCCTCACCTCCATCCAAGACCCCAAAGGATCTTTTCACATCTGGCAGAGATTTTCCTGTACATCCAAAAACTCCATCTACTGTGTCCGTTGCTCTCAATGTGGTCTCTACATTGGGGAGACAGAACACCAACTTGCAGAGTATTTCAAAGAACATGTCTGGGACACACGCATCAAACAACCCCACTGCCCTGTGGCCGACCACTTCAATTCCCTCTCCCACTTCGCCAAGGGCCTGCAAGTCTTGGGCCTCCTCCACTGCCAAATCCAACCCATCCAGCACCTGGAGGAAGAACTCCTCATCTTCCGCCTTGGGACCCTCCAACCACATGGCATCAATGTCGAGTTCATCAGTCTCCTCATCTCCGCTTCCCCCACCTCATCCCAGATCCAACTCCCCAACTTGGCACCACCCTCTTGACTTGCCCTACCAGTCCATCTTCCTTCTCAAATATCTGCTTCACCCTCTCCTTTAACCTTTCACCATCACCCCCATCTGCGTACCCATCGCTTTCCCAGCTACTTTCCCCTACCTCCATCCCCACCCTCCTATTTATCTCTCAGCCCCTCTTCCCTCCCCCCACATTTCTGATGAAGGGCTTATGCTCGAAACATCAACTCTCCTGCTCCTTGGATGATGCCTGACCTGCTGTGCTTTTCCAGCAACACACCTTTTGACTCCTTCAAGTTAAGACCACTCTCTTTTTGCTGTATAGTGTCAGAATCAACAAAGCTAACCAATAACACTGTTAATCAGGCCTATAGGTGACTCCAGTCTAAGATCCAAAGTTATTGACTCTTAACTGCTCTCTGGAGTGGCCAAACGAAGTCACTCAGTTATATACAATTCTGTGAAGAATCACAAAGATGACAGCAATTCAAGAGGAAGACCCACCATGACCATCTCCCCACCAGTCAGAACAGACAATAGAATATAGAACATAGAACAATACAGCGCAGAACAGGCCCTTCGGACCTCGATGTTGCACCGACCTGTGAACTATTCTCAGCTCGTCCCCCTACACTATCCCATTCATCATTCATATGCTTATCCAAGGATTGTTTAAATCTCCCTAATGTGGCTAAGTTAACTACATAACTGCCTTACTTTCCAGCAAAACCCTCATCCTGAGAATGAATCAAGAAAAACATCCACACCTCACAAGTTCTTCTGGGATTTAAAGAAATAAATAAATCAAACTTTCCCGCAGAGCACAGAGCCTGGAATAAACAATTTCTTTCAGATCAAAGAACCCTGCTGTGAATTCCTGTAATGAAAATCGAGCATGTTTGCTCTTTTCAGTACAATGCTCTCTCTTGTGTTTCATTATGTGAAACCTACAATTTAAGCTTTGTGCCATTTTCAAAATGCCAAAAGGCTAATGAGTTGTTTTGTTTTTGATTCTAATTGTTAGTTGAGATGCATTGCTCAGAGGCCTATTGTGAACCATAAATGGTAACCTCTACATCCGAGAATAAGATAGGCCTTACCTTCATTTTTGCCTCAGTATTTTACACTGCATGTGTATGATTGAATGTCTCATTTAGGTTTTTATTTCTCCTGATACCTCTCTGCCTTTCGACCACTGATGACTGCTTATCCTGCTCTCCTGAATGCTCTAACCCATCCTTCTACGCCCTCATCTAGGTCATTTATAAAAATGACAAACAGCAGTGGCCCAAAACAGATCCTTGCGGTACACCAGTAGTAACTGAACTCCAGGATGAATATTTCCCATCAACCACCACCCTCTGTCTTCTTACAGCTAGCCAACTTCTGATCCAAACCGTTAAATCACCCACAATCCCATGCTTCCATATTTTGTGCAATAGTCTACTGTGGGGAACTTATCAAATGCTTTACTGAAATCCATATACACCACATCAACTGCTTTACCCTCATTCACTTGTTTGGCCACCTTCGCAAAGAACTCAATAAGGTTTGTGAGGCACAACCTACCCTTTATAAAACCGTGTTAACTATCCATAATCAAATTATTCCTCTCTAGATGATTATAAATCCTTCCTCTTATAATCCTTTCCAACATTTCACCCACAACCAAAGTAAGGCTCACAGGCCTATAATTCCCAGGGTTGTCTCTACTCCCCTTCTTGAATTGGGGGACAACATATGCTATCCTCCAGTCTTCTGGCACTATTCCTGTAGACAATGACGCAATAAAGATCAAAGCCAAAGGCTCAGCAATCTCCTCTCTGGCTTCCCAGAGAATCATAGGATAAATCCCATCCAGCCAAGGGGATTTATCTATTTTCACACTTTCCAGAATTGCTAACACCTCCTCCTCATGAACCTCAATCCCATCTGTCTAATCGCCTGTATTTCAGTATTGTCTTGAACAACATTGACTTTTTCCTGTGTGAATACTGACAAAAAATATTCATTTAGTGCCTCTCCTCTCTCCTCAGACTCCATGCACAACTTTCCATTACTGTCCTTAACTGGCCCTCATCTTATTCTAGTCATTCTTTTATTCCTGATATACCCATAGAAGGTTTTAGGGCTTTCCTTGAATCTACCCACCAAAGACTTCTCATGTCCTCTCCTGGCTCTTCTTAACACTCTCTTTAGGTCCTTCCTGGCTAACTTGTAACTGTCAAGTGCACTAACTGAGCCTTCACGTCTCAACTTTACATAAACTTCCTTCTTCCTCTTGATAAGAGATTCAATTCTTCAGTTAAACTGCGGTTCCCTTGCTCAATCACTTCCTCTCTGCCTATCAGGTACATACTTATCAAGGACCTGTAGTAGCTGTTCCTTGAACAATCTCTACATTTCAATTGTGCCCATCCCATGCATCCTAAATCTTGCCTAATTGCATCATACTTGCCTTTCCCTCACCAATAACTCTTGCCCTGCAGTATATACCTATCCCTTCCAATCACTAAAGTAAATGTGACTGAATTGGCGTCACTATTACCAAAGTGCTAATCTACCTCCAAATCTAACACCTGCCTGGTTCATTATCCAGTACCAAACCTAATGTGGCCTCGCCACTTGTTGGCATATCTACATAACATGTCAGGAAACTCTCCTGCACACATTGAACAAACACTGACCCATCTAAAGTACTCAACTATAGCGTTTCTAGTCAATATTTGGAAAGTCGAAGTCCCCCATAACAACTACCCTGTTATTTTTGTTTCTATCCAGAATCATCTTTGCAATCCTTTCCTCTACATCTCTGGAACTTTTAGGAGGCTTAGAGAAATCTCCCAACAGGGTGACCTCTCCTTTTCTGTTTCTAATCCTCAGCCCATACTACCCTCAGGAGACAAGTCTTTCTGCCACCGTAATACTGTCCTTGACTAACAATGCCACACCTCCCCCTCTTTTACCACCTTCCCTATCTTTACTGAAACATCTAAATTCCGGAACCTGCAACAACCATTCCTGTCTTTGCTCTATCCATGTCTCCAAAATGGCCACAACATCGAAGTCCCAGGTACCAACTCATGCTGCACGTTCACTCACCTTATTCTGGATGCTCCTGGCATTGAAGTAGACACACTTCAAACCACCTTCGTGCCTGCCAGTACAATCTTGCAACTTTGAAACCTTATTTATGACCTCACTACTCTCAACAATAGTTGAGTGGGGGATATGCTGGGCCATGAGGTTGTAAATTGTGCTAGAATACAATTCTGCTGCTGTTTATGGCCCACGGCAGCCTCATGAATGCCTAGTCTTGAGTTGTTAGATCTGTTTGAAGGCTGTCCCATTTAGCACAGTAATAGTGCCACACAACATGATGGAGGGTATTCTCGGTGAAGGTGGGACTTTGTTACGACTATGATTGCTGAAATGCAAGCTTTTCATGTTGTACTGTTGGATTTTATGAAGAACTATTTGCCCTTGGCAAACTTACAGCAATTCACTAAATTGACTTTAACCCCTACAACCAGGGAACTGTTTTTTTGAGATGTATACACAAGAAGTTACACTATTCACAATAACTGTGCTGCATTTAGTGGTCACTTCATACTATATTAACAACTTTTGTTACCCTTCTTGGTTATTAGTCACATGGGCTAGAGTTTACAGACAAACGCAACAAAGATAATCACTGACAATTAAATAAAAAATATGAAGCACTCCTATTCTGTGAACAGTAGTGATACAGTTTATATGAAAACATACAAAGATCTATAATTGGCCAATAATCTTCCTCAAGGACTTAGTTAACTGGAATAATAAAGCCTGTGTTGACTCATGAAACAGGTTACAGACAATTTTGGGATTTTAGTCACAGTTTATGCTCAATAAACAGCATTGCTTGTCCCAACAGATAATGCCTTACATTCTGTGGTAAGGATAATGGTGAGACAGCAATTTATGGTGACCACCCACGTACACTAAAGTGCAGAAATTATGAAGTTGCTGTCCAAGGTGCCCTGCATTTCTAGCATCTTCGTTTGAACTGCACCAGGCCATTAAACTACAGGAAACACAAGAACTGCTGTACGTACCTGCTCGATACCCATTGTTCTCACCAGGCAGAGTTGGAATTGGTTCAAAGTGTAAATACATTTTTAAACAGCATGATAAGCCTTCTCTGGCACTGAAAATGAACTCTTAAAAATGCCAAGCCCCATGCCTGGGAGATTTCATTTGTTATGCTTATGCTGTCTCCTTTACCCTCCTTTTATTCCAATCTTGCCTTCCTTGTTTTTATTTTGATTACTGTACATGATTTAGCAAATAATTAAATATTCTAACAAACACCTCTTAGATCATGTGAGTGATTTTAACTCTCAAAAAGTAGTGGCTTTGGATAGAGTAGGAAATTAAAATGTTAAATGTCTGAAACAGGAACTCAACCTTTATACAAGATAATGCAAGGCATAGATAGAATCGATAGCCAGAGATTATTTCCCAGGGCAGAAATGACTAACATGAGGGGTCATAGTTTTAAGCTGATTGGAGGAAAGTATAGAGGGGATATCAGAGGCGGGTTCTTTACACAGAGAGTTGTGAGAGCATGGAATGCATTGCTAGCAGCAGTTGTGGAAGCAGGGTCATTGGGGACATTTAAGAGACTGCTGGACATGCATATGGTCACAGAAATTTGAGGGTGCATACATGAGGATCAGTGGTCGGCACAACATTGTGGGCTGAAGGGCCTGTTCTGTGCTGTACTGTTCTATGTTCTATGTTCTAACCTGCCTCCAACGTGCCACTTCCTGTTTAAGAGATGGGAAAAGAGGCAAGTGACAAATACATGGTCAGGAGTTGGTTTGATTTTAAAATCTTTGATGAGGCTACATGGCTTTATGTCAACTGGATTTCTATTTCTAATCCATAATTGGCTGAGAGGAACATGAAACCCCTCTCATAGAATCATTGAGTTGTACAGCATGGAAACAGACCCTTCATCCATGCCGACCAGATATCCTAAATTGATCTAGTCCCATTTGCCACCATTTGGCCCATATCCCTCTAAATTCTTCCTATTCATATATCCATCCAGATGCCTTTTAAATCTTGTAATGGTACTAGCCTCCATCACCTCCTCTAGCAACTCATTCCACACACAATACCCCGTGCATGAAAATGTTACCCTTAGTTCCCTTTTAAATCTTTCCCCTCTCACCTTAAACCTATGCCCTCTAGTTTTGGACTCCCAAACCCAGGGAAAAGACTTTGTTTATTCACCCTATCCCTGCCCCTCTTGATTTTATAAACCTCTATAATGTCACACTTCAGCCTCCGATGCTCCAGGGAACATAACCCCAGCCTATTCAGCCTCTCCCTATAACTCAAAGCCTTGAACCCTGGCCATATCCTTGTAACTCTTTTCTGAACCCTTTCAAGTTTCACAACTTCATTCCTATAGCAGAGAGCCCAAAATTAAATGCAGTATTCCATAAATGGCCTAACCAATATCCCTATTGCAACGTGATCTCCCAATTCATTTAATCAATGCACTGACCATTAAAGGAAAACATACCAATGCCTTCTTTACTATCCTATCTACCTGCAACCCTACTTTCAACGAACTATGAACCTGCACCCCAAAGTCTCTTTGTTCGGCAACACTCCCCAGGACCTCACCATTAAGTGTATAAGTCCTGCCCTGATTTGCCTTTCCAAAATGCAGCACCTCACATTTATCTAAATTAAACTTAATCTGCCATGCCTTGGCCCATTGGCCTATCTGATCAAGGTCCCACTGTACATCAAAGAAGATGTGAGTTGCTATTGTTCACCATTGTTTGCGAGCTGGGTGTCCCCTCCAATCTAATAGCGAATCTAAATTGAACCCTTATCAGCTTCACTATCTCACTCCAAAAGCTCTTCTATGAATGATTCCCCATCCCTGACGATCTCTGACCCTCCCTCTAATCCCCCCTTTGCAATTACAGTTATAACATTTAAAAGATGTTTGGATAGGTACGTGAATAGAAAAGGTTTAGAGGGGTATAGGCCAAACACAGGCAAGTGGGACTAGATTAATTTAGGATCCTAGACAGCATGGACGAGTTGGACCAAAGAGTCTGTCTCCATGCTGTATGACTTGATGATTCTATTCTACCCCAAATACTGATCCCTATTAATGCCTCACAAATTATTGCTTTTTTTTCTCCTAAAGGCTGACATTTCCCAAAAATGTGCAGTCGTAATTTTGATTTGATTTATTATTGTCATATGTGCTGACATACAGTGAAAAGTATCGTTTTAAGTGTCATCCAGACAAATTGTATTTTACATAAGTACTAAAATAAGTAATAGAACAGAATGCAGAATATAGTGTCACAGTTACAGAGAAGGTGCAGAGAAAGATCAACTTTAATACATGAGAGGTTTGTTCATAAGTCTGATAACAGCAGGGCAGAAGCTGTTCTTAAATCTATTGATACGTGTTTTCCAACTTGTGGTATCTTCTGCCCAAAGGAAGAGGATGGAAGAGGGTATAACTGGGTTGGGAAGGGTCTTTGATTCCTGAAGAAGGGCTTATGCCCGAAACGTCGATTCTCCTGTTCCCTGGGATGCTGCCTGACCTGCTGCACTTTTCCAGCAACACATTTTCATCTTTGATGATGTTGTCTGCTTTCCTGAAGCTGGAAGTGTAGATGGAGTCAGTGGATGGAAAGTTGGTTTTCGTGATGGACTAGGCTGTTTTCACAGCTCTCTGTAATTTCTTGCCGTCTTGGACAGGCAGTTGCCATACCAAGCAGTGATGCATCCAGATAGGACGCTTTCCGTGGTACACCTATAAAATTGGTAAGAGTCATTTTGGACATGCCGAATTTCCTTAGCCTCCCAAGGAAGTAGAGGCGTTGATGTGCTTTTCTGACTGTAGCGTCGACATGGATGGACTAGGACATATTGTGGTGATATTCGGCAAAGGTGAGGACTGCAGATGCTGTAGATCAGAGTCCAGAGTGTGGTGCACAGCAGATCTGAGGAGCAGGAGAATCAACGTTTCGGGCAAAAGCCTTTCATCAGGAATCCTGTTGGTGATATTCACCAGACCATAAGATGCACTGGTGAAAACGACATACCTGGACTTTAACAACAATGTCATTGGCTCTAGTTATTTAATATTAACATTTGCCATCGTGGAACAAATCCAACTGTGTAGCACAAAGTTTAACTATTATCCTTAACCATTATGGTTAAGCAACAATGTAGGCCAAGGTTTAACAATTAACATTGTTCGTATGGAACAAGACCAACAATGTAGCACAATGTTTAACTACTAATATTGATCATGGTGGAACAAGCAACAAAATGTTCATGAAGTTTAACGAT
This sequence comes from Chiloscyllium plagiosum, assembly GCF_004010195.1. NCBI lineage: Eukaryota > Metazoa > Chordata > Chondrichthyes > Orectolobiformes > Hemiscylliidae > Chiloscyllium > Chiloscyllium plagiosum. The sequence continues at coordinate 141,613,967 of NC_057711.1, read as the reverse complement.
TAACATTGATCATAAATTACACAAAATCGTCACAAATGTCCTACCCACTCATATACCAGTGAAATGGTGGACCACTTCTTTGACTCTGTCAGTGTCAAGTCAGGACTTGAAGGCTCTATCCATTTAATTCACTTCTCCCACCTGAACTTGTGTGTTGAAATATCCAGGGTCTAGTACTTGGCTAGTGAGACCAGCTAAATCACGGTTAGTTGCACCTTCATGATCTCAGTGATACGTGCCAGAAACTGACCCACATGAAGAAGGCTGTCTTTCCCACCGGCTAATCACATCCCTTCTTCATTCATCCACCCCTCAGCATGAACTTGAACGAGAATTACACATGGAATTTCAACCTTTGATAACATTTATCTATCAAAGATCAGTAAAGGCATACTTCCTGCTGTTTTGATGGAAAATCAGCATTTACATCAGAACAACACACCAGAATGACCCTAAAGTAGGTCTAGTCATGGCCTGACGTTTTTATTCATATCATTTTAGTCTGTTAATCACCACAGTCATTTCTATAGAGTGTCACATTTTAGGGGAACTCTTATCTATCACGTCTCCCTGCCCAAGATTAAAATGTTTATCCTTCCATTACTCAGAGAACTGTACAATTCAAATCTCTTTGTTTCCTATTTGACAGGTATTTTACATTCTATCCCGTCTCTAATATGTGTGCTTAGCTTGAACCATCTTTAATCTACAGCACCAAAATCTTTTTCTGTCAAAATCCCTCGTCTTGCTGCTGTATAGAATCATTTTGGTAAATACAGAAATTCCATTTTACCTATAATCTATGAATTAATTCTTTCACCTCTGGTGCTAGCAATGGCCAACTTGTAGCATCCCCACCAGAGCGTGCTTTCAGTTCTATCCATTTTGACAAGTTACTGCTTCCATTTCTATATCAATTTCTTGTTGGAAGAGAACCAAATGCTGCTCCATTTCCATGATGTTGACCATACCTTTCCAAATTGAATTCTAAAGCAAAGGGAAATATTCTTTTGACTTGTCCCTGTTGGGTTAATGCTGACTACACGTTAGTGTGTAGAAACTCCAGAACTTGGATTACAGGAAGATTGTCAGGTCACAAGATTTCCCAAAGCAGACATATGGCTCATGGTCAAATCAGAATGGTGTTTAAAAACAGACTGCAAGAGGAAGAAAGAACAAACAGGACTTTTGTAAAATACCTTTATTAATCTCAAAGTGCTTTAAAGCAAATAAAGTGCTTTAGAAATGCAGTCCCTGTTATAATGGAGGAAACGTGGCTGTCAATTTGTTCACATCAAGGTCCCTCAATGTTGTAAAGGCCAGAGGTTTTAGTGATATCAGTAGCTGAAAGGAAAATATTATCCTATTCGTTTTAAAATAGTGATGGAAAAGGATAGACCAGATCTAAAAGTTGAAACTCTAAATTGGATAAAGGCCAATTTTGACGGTATTAGGCAAGAACTCTCGAAAGCTGATTGGGGGCAGATGTTCGCAGGTAAAGGGAGGGCTGGAAAAAGGGAAGCCTTCAGAAATCCAGAGAATGCTGGGCCACTTGCTGAGATATTTGTAACAAAAATCCAGAGAAAGTATATTCCTGTCAGGGTGAAAGGGAAGGCTGGTAGGTATAGATGACTAAAGAAATTGAGGGTTTGCTTAAAAAAAAGAAGGAAGCATATGTCAGGTATAGACAGGATAGATCAAGTGAATCCTTAGAAGAGTATAAAGAAAGTAGGAGTATACTTAAGAGGGAAATCAGGAGGGCAAAACGGGGACATGAGATAGCTTTGGCAAATAGAATTAAGGAGAATCCAAAGGGTTTTTATAAATATATTAAGGACAAAAGGGTAATAGGGAGAGAATAGGGCCCCTCAAAGATGAGCAGGCAGCCTTTGTATGGAACCACAGAAAATGGGGGAGATACTAAATGAATTTTTTGCATCAGTATTTACTGTGGAAAAGGATATGGAAGATATAGACTGTAGGGAAATAGATGGTGACATCTTGCAAAATGACCAGATTACAGAGGAGGAAGTACTGGGTGTCTTGAAACGATTAAAGGTGGATAAATCCCCAGGACCTGATCAAGTGTATTTGAGAACTCTGTGGGAAGCTAGAGAAGTGATTGCTGGGCCTCTTGCTGAGATATTTGTATCATCGATAGTCACAAGTGAGGTGCTGGAAGACTGGAGGTTGGCAAACGTGGTGCCACTGTTTAAGAAGGGCAGTAAAGAC
>NC_057711.1:141606781-141611130 GCF_004010195.1 Chiloscyllium plagiosum | reverse complement strand
TCCTATCGGAAAAATGTTGTGAAACTTGAAAGGGTTCAGAAAAGATTTACAAGGATGTTGCCAGGGTTGGAGGATCTGAGCTATAGGGAGAGGCTGAACAGGCTGGGGCTGTTTTCCCTGGAGCATCAGAGGCTGAGGGGTGACCTTATAGAGGTTTACAAAATTATGAGGGACATGGATAGGATAAATAGACAAAGTCTTTTCCCTGGGGTCAGAGAGTCCAGAACTAGAGGGCATAGGTTTAGGGTGAGAGGGGAAAGATATAAAAGAGACCTACGGGGCAACGTTTTCACACAGAGGGAATGAGCTGCCAGAGGATGTGGTGGAGGCTGGTACAATTGCAACATTTAAGAGGCATTTGGATGGGTATATGAATAGGAATGGTTTGGAGGGATATGGGCCGGGTGCTGGCAGGCGGGACTAGATTGGGTTGGGATATCTGGTCGGCATGGACGGGTTGCACTGAAGGGTCTGTTTCCATGCTGGACATCTCTATGACTCTATGACCAGACAGTACTCCTTCACTCTGCCAAATAACATATTAGAACATTTTCCTCTACAATCTACATAACGAGGCTAGAAATTGTGTGAGTCATAGGAAGAGGCTGGATATTTTCCCTGGAGCATAGGAGGCTAGGGGGGAATGGGGTGGGTGAGGTTACCTTATAGAAGTTTATAAAATCATGAGGGGCATAGATAGGGTGAATATTCAAGGTCTTTCCCCCCGAGTAAGGGAGTTCATAGATTTAAGGTGAGATGGGAAATATTTAAAAGACCTAAGGGGCAACTTTTTCATGCAGACGGTAGTACGTATGGAATGAGCTACCAGAGGAAGTGATGGTGGCTGGTACAATTACAACATCTAAAAGGTATCTGGATGAGTACATGAATAGGAACGGTTTGGAGGGATACTGGCCAAATGCTGCCAAAGTGGGACTAGCTTAGTTTGGGAAATCTTGTCGACATGTGACTAAAGTCAAACCAAGAAATTTCCAAGCTAATAGACCTGTCTCCATTTAAGTAGTCCTCTCTTATGCAGTTTCACTCCAGGAAGATGAGTTGAGGGGATTGGAGTTGTATTAAAAGCTGTTAAGTCCTCACCCTTCACAGCATCTCCCTCCCCCATCCACATCCTCATATCTCCCATCCCTCCTCCAAGCCCCTTGCAGACGCCACTGGCCCCATGGCCCTCATACCCTCCATATCCACTCTCCAAGTGTGCATTATGTACAGAAACAATGGGCCATACAGATGGGCTGGATGGGGCCTGGGAAGGTGCCACTGGCGAAGGTAAACAGAATGGGGATTTGGATGTTTGAGAGTCACTGACATCTAGAGGCAGAGGCTGGAGGCCACAGGCCAAAGGGCAGTCAGTGTCACCTTCCATTGTGTTAGAAACTGAGAGTGCACGATGGGGAAATAAATGGTTGCTTTTTGGGACAACATCCGTAAACATCTCTCTACCACCAGCAAGCAAGGTCTACCATCTACTGGATTCACCTTCCCAAATCCAGGTCTGCATCCAGCATTTTGAAATGAAAATAAAACAAGTCATAGAGTTTTTATAGCATGGAAAGAGACCCATCAGCCCATCATGTCTGAGCCAGTCCCCAAACATCCATCTATTTTAATCCCATTTTACAGCACTTGGACTGTAGCCTTGTATACTTTGGCATTTCAAGGGCTCATCGAAATAGTTCTTAAATGACATACAATATGCCGTCAGAAATTTACTTTGGAAAATAAACTGCTGCTCTTTTAACCTTATAAACGTCTCACCATTCATACTATTAATAACAGAGATTTTTTTTTCTGGCCCACACTTCTTAGTCTCGTTCATATAAGCACACAGGCATTGACAAAACAGGTCAAAGAAAGTAACAACTTTATTTTCATAAAGATATCAAACAATAAAAGCCACCACTCAACTTCAGCCTGCGATTTACAAAAAACATACGTAGATTTGGCCATTGCTGGCTGGGCTGGCATTGATTGGCCGTCACTACCTGCCCTTGAAAGAACATAGTGAGTTGTCTCCCTGTGCCTGGGTGCCTCGATATATCCAGGGATGCTGCCATTTCTCTGCTCCCTGTCTCCTACCAGATGGACATGGTCCTACGTTTGGGAAGGTGCTTGGTGAATCTTGTAGATGATAGACCTTGCTTGCTGGTGGTAGACGGATGTTATGGATATGGTCCCAAAAAGCAACCATTTACATCCCAATCATACACTCTTGGTTTCTATCACAACAGAAGGTGACACTGACTGCCCTTTGGCTTGTGACCTCCAACCACCTCCTCTAAGTGTCAGTGAGTCTCAAACATCCAAATCCCCATTCTGTTCACATTCACCATTGGCACCTTCCCAGGTCCCACTTAAGCCATCTGCATGAGCCTGCACCTGCCAACATTTCACCCCCCATGCCAGTTCCTGGCAGGTGTGGTCTTACAATGTTCCCCATGGCCCTCCAGGAAGCTCCTGCCCATGGGCGACACCTCCCTCTCACATCACACCCTTCCCACCCAGGCTTTACTATAGCATTGCAGAAACTATTACCCACTTTCACTAGAGACATACAATTTAACCCCAGCTTGCAGCCTCCAATCCTGCAGAATAACTTGCTGACTCTCTCTCTCTCTCTCTCTCTCCGCAGCAGCCCCCTTGATGCCCCCCTACACCCCTTCCCCCTCCACGTTCCACATCCCCGTCCTTGAACAGCTGAACCAGCCAGTTCAGGGCGAGGCCTGCCTAGACTGGGGGCTATACAAGTCCCTGATTGTGTTCAGTTACCCCGGCCCTGGGACTGGCCACTATGGAGCCGCGCTCCCCAGACCACAGAGGCATTGACTCCATTGCTGGGAAACTCTTACTGCTCGCTTGACTGTGGCCAATTGCCTTGGCTGCTATTAAATCATCGAATCATAGAATCCCTACAGTGTGGAAACAGGCCATTCAGCCCAACAAGTCCACACCAACCCTCCGAAGAGTAACTCACCCAGACCCATTCCCCCTACCCTATATTTCCCTCTGACTAATGCACCTAACACTATGGGCAATTTAGCATGGCCAATTCACCTGACCTGCACATCTTTGGACTGTGGGAGGAAACCGGAGCACCCGGAGGAAACCCATGCAGGCAAAGGGAGAACGTGCAAACACCACACAGATAGTCACTCGAGGCTAGAATCGAAACTGGGTCCTTGGCGCTGTGAGGCAGCAGTGCCACCCATTGAGCCACTGTGCTGCCCCTAGACTTACTGTGCCAGGACCCTCTGACTGGCATGGATTTCAATGTGACCTTTGAGACCTGGCTGCTTGCTTGTTGCACAAGTCGTGTGTTTGCCATGTGAGATGCTGGCACAGGGTGCAGGGGTGAGATTGGTGTAGCACCCTGCCATCACATGCCCCTTCAATGGCGTGCACATCTAAATAGTTATGTCTTCAGGGCTTAAGTGGAACAAAGACAGCTCTTTGAACCAATGATCCTGAAAGACAAACTGACACTAACAAAGCAAGGTGGAGATTGTAGGAATAAATAAACAGCAGCAGGCCTTCCAGCCCAGCAGACCTGCCCCGTCATCCAATACAATCATGGCCAATCGAACAGTTCACATACATTTTGGGAAAGCAAATCTTAGTAGGACTTATACACTTAATGGTAAGGTCCTGGGGAGTGTTGCTGATAAAAGAGACCTTGGAGTGCAGGTTCATGGCTCCTTGAAAGTGGAGTCTCAGGTAGATAGAATAGTGAAGAAGATGTTTGGTATGCTTTCCTTTATTGGTCAGAGTATTGAGTACAGGAGTTGGGAGGTCATGTTGTGGCTGTAGGCCACTTTTGGAATATTGTATGCAATTCTGGTCTCCTTCCTATCGGAAAGATGTTGTGAAACTTGAAAGGGTTCAGAAAAGATTTACAAGGATGTTGCCAGGGTTGGAGGATTTGAGCTATAGGGAGAGGCTGAACAGGCTGGGACTGTTTTCCCTGTTTTCTCTGGAGCGTCGGAGGCTCAGGGGTGACCTTATAGAGGTTTACAAAATTATGAAGGGCATGGACAGGGTAAATAGGCAAAGTCTCTTCCCTGGGGTCAGAGAGTCCAGAACTAGAGGGCATAGGTTTAGGCTGAGAGGGAAAAGATATAAAAGAGACCTACGGGGCAACGTTTTCACACAAAGGGTGGTATGTGTATGGAATGAGCTGCCAGAGGAAGTGGTGGAGGCTGGTACAATTACAGCATTTAAGAGGCATTTGGATGGGTATATGAATAGGAAGGGTTCGGAGGGATATGGGCCGGGTGCTGGCAGGTAGGACTAGATTGGGTTGGGATATCTGGTCGGCATGGACAGGTTGG